>NW_016157998.1:105085-172217 GCF_001687245.7 Rhagoletis zephyria
TGCGTAGTAGGAAAGTATATTGTAAATGAAATTGTATCAAACAAGTACAATTGTACCAAAAAATGCCAACACTGTTGTGTATACATATTTTTTTTCTTTTTTACTTTTTTACTCTTATTTTATCTTTCAGCTTCGCTAAAAGCACTTATACCAACGCTTGGCTTACCAAATTTACGCCAATTGATAAAATTTGGCGATTTAAACTCATTTTAAATAATGTAAACAACAATTCGAGTTGAATCGAAAATCGCCTCGTCTGAATAGGGATGGCAACTTTTTCACTTTCAACTTCTCATTCAACTCCGCATTCAACTTTTGTTGCCTGAAAAATCGCCTCGTGCGAAAGGCCTATTAGTTTGCTCGGAGGTGGTTATGTCGAGTTTCGCACAGGGTTGCACGTTCATTATGGTTTTCATGGCTATTGCCAACACGAAATGAGAATTTCAGATGTACATAACGCGCACAATTTAAAATTTTTGTATTTGACAACACCGAATTTACTGCAGTTTGACCAAACAAAATTAGTTTGCTTTGAGAGTCGCCAAACTCGCTCTCTCCGAGTTTGCTGCAACAACAATTGCACGCAGTTTGCCAAACAAAATTTCTGCATAACACCAACCTTAGTAGTCGTTTATCTACTTCTAGTCGACACTCGCAAAAGGGGTGTTGGAAAGGGATGGGATTATACGGGCGAGTAATTCTCCTTACGCTTCAGCAATAGTACTTGTAAGGAAGAAGAGTGGCCAGAGGCGCTTATGTGTTGATTAAAAGGGTCTGAGTAAAATATCCGTACGAGATAACTACCCTCTGTCACTCATAGAGGACTGTATAGAATATCTCGAGGGTAAGAATATTTTTTCTGTTTTAGACCTGAAAAATGGGTTCCACCAAATTAGTATGTCACCGGAGTTCATTCCATACACTGCGTTCGTGACACCGAATGGACAGTATGAATATCTTAAAATACCGTTCGGACTTAAAAATGCCCCGGCTGTTTTTCAGCGTTCCATAAACGACAAATTTAGAGATTTAGTGGACGCAAGGAAAATTATCATCTACATGGATGATATATTAATAGCCACTGCACCTCTCGAAGAGCATACAGCTTTATTGATGACGTTATTGGAGCGTATTAGTAGACGAGGTTTAAAACTAAATTTATCAAAGTGCAAGTTTGGGTATACTCAGATAGAGTACCTGGGATACTCTGTATCCCCAGTCGGAATCACTTTAAGTGAATCCCACGTCAAAGATATACGGAAATATCCAGTGCCATCTAACCAAAAGGAATTACACGCTTGCATAGGTTTATTTTCATATTTCCGCCGATTCGTGCCGTCTTTCTCCAAAATTGCTGGAACATTGTTAAGTTTGCTAAAAAGGGTGTTGATTTCGATTTCAACGAAAGCTGTATCACCGCATTTGAACAACTTAAAGACAAGCTAACGCAATCTCCAGTTCTTGCGATCTATAATCTTACAAAGGAAACAGAACTCCACTGTGACGCAAGCACCTCTGGCTTTGGTGCATGGTGCAGTTTTGTTGCAACGGCAACACGACGAGAAGCTTCACCCAATAGCTTATTTTTCTAAGAGTACCTCCGCTGCGAAATCCAGATACTACAGCTTTGTGTTGGAGACATTAGCTATAATTTATGCTTTACGTAGATTTAAAGTATATTTGGAGGGAATCGAAGGGATTGAATTAGAAAATGGTCTTGGTTTTAAGATTAATCGCAAAGGATGTAAAGTTCTGTATATCCCAAGTGAGATGGAGGATAATATCATAAGGTGGATGCATGAGAAGATCGGACACCAAGCTGTTGACAAAAGCTGTTCAAAAATTAGTCGCCAATATTGGTTCACTCAAAGTCGGAAAGTAGAGTTTTTTATTGGTAATTGCCTTTAATGCATCATGTATGCGCAACCAGTCCGAGCGAATGAGATGCACTCATATAGTATCCCTAAGAGACCTGTACCGTTTGACACCTTGGATGTAGATTATTTCGGTCCCTTACCATCATTAAAATCTAAGAGAAAGCATATACTGGTCGTGATCGACAGCTTTACTAAGTTTGTGAAACTATACCCGACGAACTCAACGAACACTCGGGAAGTAACTGCCGCAATGGAGAGATACTTCAGTTTTTATAGTAGGCCCAGACGTTAGAGTTTAAAGAGTTCCTATTTCGAAGAAATATAGAGCATGTGAAGGTTGCGGTTGCCTCCCCACACGCCAACGAAAGGGTTAATAGGATAATAAAAACGATGCTAGGCGAATTGTGTGACCCCATAGGTCATGCCGATTGGTCGAATAGGCTCTTGCAAGTAGAATATGCAATATATAATTCAGTTCACAGCTCCACAAAGAATGCTCTTGTTTGGTGTGGAACAAAAGGGAGAGATAGTGGATGAGTTTACGGAATATTTCTATAACAAGTTTGGCAAACAAGAAGTACGGGATTTACAGAGTATCCGACAGGATGCCGCTGAAGCAATTCAAAGCGCTCAAGAGTATAGCCAGGAATACTTTTTAAAACATTACGTAGAAGCTAAGATGTACGATGTGGGTGACTTCATAGTCATAAGGAACGTTGACACCACCGCTGGGACTAGCAAAAAACGAATTCCCAAGTAGTTATAAGGGACCATACGTTCTCCGGGACGTAGAGCGTAGCTTAAGCAAAACGTTGAGGCTGGACCTGTCGAGGAGTAAAGCAATACTATAACCTAGGCTTAGGCATTGTAACTTAGACTGTGAAATCTTATTTGTGATCTCCGAAACTATCGATCAACTGTCGGATTGACCGAGTTGTTAGCATTTTCCTATTGCTGTTTTCCCTTATGCAACCGTCTTGCTCGGTGGCAACCCTGCCTATCGCACTATCGCAATTCCTTTTCGTCTCCAGCACAAAATTCTATTGTGAATGTGACCATAAAACTTCAATTCCTCTGCGAACATTCGAGAAAGAAGCACGCCATCTAAATTGTGTTTTTTACAATCTGATAATAAATCAAAAAAAACTTGCGTTAAATATATGTATAATAAATATAATCAAGTTTCATTTGCTAATCGCCACCCAACCACCCAATTTTCAAAAAAATAAAATAAACCAATTAATAAATGAAAACAAAAATGCAAATAAATTTTAAAATAAACAAAACAAGGAATAAATGACTTGGAGCGGGAACTTTGACTTTCCGGCCGATCACATCTGGGGATCGGAAATTTGGGCTTTCCATCCCCAGGCACTACAAGCAGATACCACAACGTGGATCGGAATCTCGGCCTTTCCGACCACTTTCAAAAAAATTAAAAGCACTGTGGAGCGGATACCAGGCCTTTTCGGCCGCAGCCTACACAACCAGCGAACAGGACTCAGGAACTCGTCCTTTCTGATCGCTTAACCATGGCGGCTCGGAAACTAGTCCTTTCCGACCGGCTACTACTAAAAAAACGTAGGCGGGTGGCTCGGAAACACGTCCTTTCCGACTGCCTCAGAAAGTTTAGTGCTGAATACACATGTTTACCATATTAATAATAGTGCATTGAAATTTCAACCACGTCTATGTCATTTAACCACTTTCTTCATTGGCAGTAGTTAAAGAAGAAGTCAGGCGGACTTGGCGTGTCGTATTTTAGTACGGAACTATTTAGTGAATTACAAAAAAAAACAATACTTATTTATTTGACCCTCCCTCACGTGCACCTGGTAGCTGCCTTGTCAACTTCCAGATTTTGTTTACCGCTAGGGGGCCGGTATGTTTAGGCGTCCAGCCTAAATATATTGCACCACCCTAATGTGCACTAACACGCACCGTACATGTACATACGTACACATACAAACTCACGCAAATACCTATGTACCCCGCCGCTTAATAACTGTGTTGAAGGGAAATTCAACCTAAGTACATATATGGTTCGGCGGGTACAACGGAGTTTGAAATTATATTTAGGCTGCGTGCGAGTTGGCCTAAATTTTAGTACATAAACTAATATTCCACTGGAAATTTCCAGCTCTGCTACAATTTAGAAAAACAACTGCTAAAACTGTGCGAGTTCATTTGAAAACCTTAATTGTTTGGGTGAAAAATAAGGCCCGTCCAGGTAGAAAAAAAAAGGAAAATGGGCATGCTTCGCCTTTTTCCATTGGTTCTAACGATATAAAAAATGTAAATGGGGTAATGTGCACTAACACGCACCGTACATGTACATACGTACACATACAAACTCACGCAAATACCTATGTACCCCGCCGCTTAATAACTGTGTTGAAGGGAAATTCAACCTAAGTACATATATGGTTCGGCGGGTACAACGGAGTTTGAAATTATATTTAGGCTGCGTGCGAGTTGGCCTAAATTTTAGTACATAAACTAATATTCCACTGGAAATTTCCAGCACTGCTACAATTTAGAAAAACAACTGCTAAAACTGTGCGAGTTCATTTGAAAACCTTAATTGTTTGGGTGAAAAATAAGGCCCGTCCAGGTAGAAAAAAAAAGGAAAATGGGCATGCTTCGCCTTTTTCCATTGGTTCTAACGATATAAAAAATGTAAATGGGGTAATGTGCACTAACACGCACCGTACATGTACATACGTACACATACAAACTCACGCAAATACCTATGTACCCCGCCGCTTAATAACTGTGTTGAAGGGAAATTCAACCTAAGTACATATATGGTTCGGCGGGTACAACGGAGTTTGAAATTATATTTAGGCTGCGTGCGAGTTGGCCTAAATTTTAGTACATAAACTAATATTCCACTGGAAATTTCCAGCACTGCTACAATTTAGAAAAACAACTGCTAAAACTGTGCGAGTTCATTTGAAAACCTTAATTGTTTGGGTGAAAAATAAGGCCCGTCCAGGTAGAAAAAAAAAGGAAAATGGGCATGCTTCGCCTTTTTCCATTGGTTCTAACGATATAAAAAATGTAAATGGGGTAATGTGCACTAACACGCACCGTACATGTACATACGTACACATACAAACTCACGCAAATACCTATGTACCCCGCCGCTTAATAACTGTGTTGAAGGGAAATTCAACCTAAGTACATATATGGTTCGGCGGGTACAACGGAGTTTGAAATTATATTTAGGCTGCGTGCGAGTTGGCCTAAATTTTAGTACATAAACTAATATTCCACTGGAAATTTCCAGCACTGCTACAATTTAGAAAAACAACTGCTAAAACTGTGCGAGTTCATTTGAAAACCTTAATTGTTTGGGTGAAAAATAAGGCCCGTCCAGGTGAAAAAAAAAAAGGAAAATGGGCATGCTTCGCCTTTTTCCATTGGTTCTAACGATATAAAAAATGTAAATGGGGTAATAGTAGAATTTTCACTATTCTCAAAACTTTATATTTCGAAAATTATTGAACCGATTTTCAAAAAGTGGATATGGTTGGAAAGGGAATTTAAATACCTATAATTTGATATGTATACATTTAATGTACAAATATTTCGAGAAAACTAAAAAAAAAGTAAATTATAGCATTTTTTTTAATAAAAATATATGTTCTTAAAAAAATACGTAAATGACTTTATTAAAAGATAGATTTTTTCTAAATGTTCATTATTTCTTTAAATATTGGTTTGTTATTTATATCAGATCTTATAATTGATTACGTATTTTTTTAAGAAAAACATACATTTTGATTTAGAAAAGGACATAATCTCGTTTTTCTCGAAATATTATATATTATTTATATAGATATACATACTTAATGAAAGGTATTTCAATTACTTTTCCAACCATATCCGTTTTGAAAATAGGTTCAATAATTTTCGAAAAATAAGCTTTTGAAAATATTGAAAAGTCCACTTTTACCACCCCTTGCAGCACCCCTTTTAATTTGCATCGAAACAAAATTTATACCATAAAAATCAAGAATAAGGGGCGAGCCCCGCCCACTTTCTCTGTTTATCTAGCTCATCGGGCCCCATTCTTTACTTTTAACCAAAATCCAAGATATTTATACTGACATTTTTCTGAATATATTCTTTTTTGGGCCAAAAGATAAAAATTACATAAAACTTCTAATGAAATAATTATTCACTTAATCGCGCGCCCTTTTATATCTCACAGTTCAATTTAGGTTGAAAAGTATGCTCGGAAAAAATCTAAATTGTTCCTATTCACTGCATTACCGACACTTTCCAGTTATTTAAGATTTTTCTCTATTTAGGTAGCAATTTACACGTACTCGCGCACAGCCTTAAATTCACTTATCCGAGAACTATCAACCGCTTCATCAGCTACCACGCCACACTGAGGTAAGAACATCAAGTATGCTTTATAACGTTGTACCCAAGCATTTAAATACCAAATGAAGATCAAGGACCACTTATTAATTATTAATATTTCGAAACCTTGTCTTTTTCTTTCCATAATAATTTACGGCGAGCACTCCATTCCATGTGACGTGTCTCCGCAATAAACAATAACATTTTTAAACATATTTAATACGAAAATTAAAAAAAACATGTACTTCAGAAAATTCGTAATATTTTTTTTTTTAACATATATTGGATTTTCGCTAAAACTTTATAAGATCAAAATTTTTGGAATCTGTGATATGGTGCTCGAGACATTTTGATATGGAAAAGCGCTGCAGCTAACTTTTGACCTTTCGTAACTCCTGTATGTAGATATTATTTCTCCGAATAAAAATTATACCGTTATACTTGCCTCAAAAACCACGACATACTTCTATATAACAAACCGTTCGGCTATAGAGAAACTAAAATTGCAGATATATAGTTCCTTTACGATGATACCGTTTTACCCAACTTTTTGAAAAATTTAATTTTTTGACCCTTTTCCAAAATTATGTCCGACTTTTGCCCCTTTTCAGAGATTTTTTAAAAAATGTTAACAGAACCATTCAATGAAAAAATATTTTCTCCTTTAAGTACGAAAAAATTGCGTCACTTGAAACTTTTAAAGAAAATGCAACTCTTCTCCTTGCAGTAACTAGATTTATGTGTATGTTTGCAACCCTGCTTTCTGCATATTCAACAGATTTATTCTTTACAAGGAAAGAAAATTAAAAATAATATGGTGACCCTGTTCTTCGTCAATGACCCCTTCTTACGACTTTCTGACAATTCTCAACGGCAACACTGTTTCGCGCAATTGAAAGGAAAATAATATATAAGAAGTTAAAATAAAATATTTATCAAAACGTACACAATTTTGGTGGGCTTCGAACAAAATTCAGCTGGTAATGTCCGGTATTGCTACTCAACTTGAATGGAATAAATATTGAATATGTTTACACGGCAATAGTAAATTGTGCAGATAACTAAAGAGTAAAAATTTGCATTTTATATTGAAGTATAGATTTGTATATTATATATAGTAAAGTCATCTCTCGACGTACGAAAACCAAACTCTGTAACTCACTCATCATGCCCGTGTTGGTATATGGCGCAGAAGCATGGACAATGACAACATCCGATGAGGCGGCTCTTGGACTATTCGAGAGAAAGATTTTGCGGAAGATATACGGGCCTTTTCGCGTTGGCGACGGCGAGTACCGCAGACGATGGATCGATGAGCTGTATGAGCTTTACAACGACATGGACATAGTGCAGCGAATTAAAATACAGCGGCTCCGCTGGCTTGGTCATGTCGTTCGAATGGACACCGACGCTCCAGCTCTGAAAGTATTCTACTCGTAACCCGCTGGTGATAGCAGAGGAAGAGGAAGGCCCCCACTGAGATGGAAAGACCAGGTGGAGAAGGACTTGGCTTCATTTGGGATTTCCAATTGGCGCCAGTTGGCACAGAAAAGAAGCGACTGGCGTGCTTGGTTGAACTCGGCGAAAATCGCTTAGATACTTACAGCGCCAAAAAAGAAGAAGAAGAAGATTTTTATATTATATATCGATATATCTATTATATATGGAAATATCGATATTTAAAAAAAGGCGCCGCAGGGGAAAATTTTGAACAAAAAATGGCGCTTTTTTTATTAAAAATTTTTATTGTATATCGAAGTTTAAATTTTTATTAAAAAAAACGCCGCAGGCTAAAATTTGTAAAAAAAAGTCGCGCGCTTTTTTTAAATATCGATAATTCGATATACAATATATTTATCGATATCTATACATATAATAAAATTGTAACAGGTCGATCTCTGTACATTATAGATATTAAAGAAAAATTAATGTGGGGGGTCTTTATTAGAGCACCAGATGCCAAATGAACCATTATTATAATTTTTGTCTGTCTGTCTGTCTGTATGTTTGTTCGCGCATCATTCGAAAACGAATGCATGGATTTGAATGCAGTTTCCACCGATTTATTGCTAGAGGTCTAACTTAAAATATAGGAAGAAAAAAATTAGAGAGTTGCCACCTGTTTGAAAATTGGAGTTTAAGTAAATTGATAAGAAAAAATGAATATTGCAATATGGGAGTCAAAAGAAAGGGGCTTAAGAAGACTTACAGCCGAAAATATTTGTTTAAAGTTGCCACCTGTTTGAAAATTTACATTTAATTTAATTTATAAGATAAATTGAATATTGCAATATGGGTATCAAACTGAAGGGGTTTATGAAAGTTTATTGCCGAAAATATTTTTAGGGAGGGCTGCCACCTGTTTGAAAAATTTTATTGCATTAAATTGATAAAATAAATAAAATCTATGTCTACATCTAGATATACATATAATAAAATTGTAACTAGTCGATGTCTGTACCTTATAGATATTAAAGAAAAATTAATATGGTGGGTTTTTATTAAAGCTACAGAAGCCAAATAAACAATTTTTAGAATTTTTGAATCTCTGTCTGTCTGTATATTTGTACGCGCGTCAGTCGAAAACATGGAATTGAATGCAGTTTTCACCGATGTATCGCTAGAGATCTAGCTTCCAATATAGAAGAAAAAATTAGAGAGTTGCCACCTGTGTTTAAAATTTCATTTTAGGTCAATTGATACGGCAAAGTGAATACTCCAATATGGCTGTCAAAAGAAAGAAATTTACAAAGGCTTACAGCTGAAAATATTTTTGTGGAAGGTTGCCACCTATTTGAAAACTTTAATTTAATTTAATTGATAGCATAAATTGGCATCAAACTAAATACGATAGGAAATTTTAATGCTGAAAATATTTTTAGGGGATTTGCCAACTGATTAAAAAATTGTATTCATCAAAATTTGTAAAAAAAATGAAATATTGCAATACTTTTGAAAATATTCTTGAAGCGGGTTGCCACTTATTTGAAAACTTTAATTCAGTTAAATTTATAATATAAACTAAGTGTTGCCATATGGGTATCAAACGAGAGTATTTGAGAATAATAAAATTGCAACAGGCCGATATCTGTACATAATAGATGTTAAAGAAAAATTAATAGGGGGTTTATTAGATCAACAGAAGCCAAATATAAAATTTTGGTATGTTTGTCTGTATGTTTGTAAGCGTATCACGCAAAAGCTAATGTATGGAATTAAATGCAGTTTTCACCGATGTACATATTGCTAGAGCTCTAATTGAAAATATAGAATCCATTTTTTTTTTTTAGTTTATAGTCGATCATTATTCCTAGGTATTTGAACGTATTAACTTTTTCCAGTGCGTCGTTGTTTATATTTAGAGTTAGCAACGGACCGTTCTCAAAATTTCGCCTTGATATAACCACAAACTTAATTTTTTTTAATTCTGTGTGGAAGGTTTTTCGCTAAAAAAAATTAAAACTTTTCGTTGTTGCTGCCAAAAAATTAAGAAATCTGAGACGTCACGTTTTACAATTTCATACAGTTCTCTTTACAATGTATTTCACTAAACTACTAAACGGCTGCATCGACTTGGTTCATATTTGGCAACACCTTGAAAATAAATATTCTGACCAAAAATTTACTCGGTATGTAGCTCGGGATATTCCTAAATTTCTTATACAGACTAAATCGTAAAAAACCAATCTATCTCTAAAACCAATTAGCTGGGGAACTTAAACTTAGCACTGATGCATATATTGCAAATGCATTGGGAAAGGGGGCGTGGCTCCTTCCTTCCATGCAAACTGAACTTCTCATATAGCTTATGTCTGGAACTGCTTACGCTAACGTCCTGAAATTCTACACAGCTACATATGTTATCAATACCGTAGTTATGGCGAAAAGTGGTAATTATTGGAAAGGCTGGATCGATATACATTTACGTAAACGCGCAAGTATCATTCGATTGGGAACCATTTTCTCCTAGATTTCTAAATCCCATTGAACTATTGTATTTATGTGAAAATTTTGAAGAATTTTTTTAAATTTTTCACAAAGAACGGAGCTTTTCTTTTACGAGCTTCGCTATAAACTGTCCTATCTACATACCTATTTGCATAAAATGATAGCCGTTTTCGTTGTTCGGAATAAACTCAAAAAACCCTGAATAGAGTTCCGTCAGATTGTCGGAGGTTATCTTACATACATATATGGTCCAATTACATGCTACTATAAAACTCGCTAGGTGGTGCTGGAGTAGAGTTATTTATAAAAATCGTATTTATTAACCGATTTCGTTCAAATTTTAAATGTGAGCTGTGTATCTGTATGATGGAAAATTCTTTTGATAAGAATTTACCCCATTAGTGCCGCTGGAGTTAAGGTTGAAATTCATAACATAACATTTTATGGTAAGCAATGGTTTTGCAGAAAATGAACCCAATGGATGGCGCTGCAGCCGAAATGTATAGAAACCCCGTGTGGTTGGTCTGCTTTGGCCCTATGTTTAAGTTATACGAATTTAGTTTTCAGATGTCTAAATGAAGGATGGGGTTAAGTTTTTCTGACGCCCTCATGCACGATCATGCGGTCTTGCATCTACCCAGAAATCAGTTCATAAATTTTAACACGAATTGTAAAAGTGGTGAATTAACAAGGAAAGATCACCGTATTTAGGTATATCAATTGCTTCATTTGAAAGATACCTAAGAGATCACACGACTCATTTAGCAATGTACCGGAAAACTTTTCATCCTGTGGGACAGCGAGGATTCTTGGCCCTCCAATAATAGAAAACGCACTTGTGCTCTTGAGTTTCCCTATAAAAACTGTTATTGGCATACGCATCGCACCAATGTTGTAGTTGCAAGAGCATTCAAAAAGATTACGCATGCTTGGCAGAGATCTTACAGGTGGAAATAAGACTATCGGTAAAGCTCATGACACCGAAATGGAGTATTCCATATGGTATCACAGCGTTACTATAATTGGCCTATGTGTGAGGAGGATACTGCGCCTTAGTGGTTTCAACTTAAGTAAAAAATTTTGACTTTACAGACTAATTTTGTTTTTAAACGCTCTTTTGCATTGGTCGACGCAAAAGCTCTTATTAGGCGCTGCGAAGTAAGCGGGCATTGGCTAGTATAATATAAAAATCTATACTTCGATATAAAACTAAAATGCTATTAATAGTTTATTTGTGTAACCATGTATTTATATTTTGTAATGCAACTCTGTGTATTCATTTCATGTAAAAACTCCGTATTTCAATTTTACGTAATTTTGCAACTTTGTATTTATATCCAGCACTACAATCCTGTGCATTGCATATTTTTAATTAGCTGCGGGCCTTTGACGAGTGTGGTTCTCGTCCGACATTGTTTCGGACTCATAAAACTCAAAATTGGAGGTTCTTATTTTGTAATTGGTAATTTTTTAAAACAAATAAACGTGTCACATGAAATACGAACTGCGAAGCAAAATGACTCTCAGCATTTCATTGGCGCCCAACTTTATGTCTTCGAACGACTCCAATCGCGTCTCACCAGCAAGCATGGCTACTTTTTCATCGGAGCAGTTTTCGCAAATTTTAGCTGCGATCTCTACCGGTAAAAAAGTGGTTCCTTTACGCAGTGCACATCACGTTTCCGAGGACAACGAAATCCTGCAGTAGTGGAAGAATTTTTACCGCTGTAACGGTACAATTAAATATGATTTACGGCCTGATATCGATAAAAATTAGAGTGTGTGCGCCGTGCACGTTGTCGAGAAGCGGAATTGTTTTTGGGAGAAGCAAAGCAACTTACGCCGGCAGTTACTGAGGACCCGGAAACGCTAACGGCCCAAAATGGTGTTCTTTATGTGGACTATGAGGCCATACTGTAGATGTTTGCATGAAGAAGAAAAAGGAGCAAAAGTCATAGCAGGCAAAACCACAACAGAAGCAACAAAAATCTCGCACGACCAGTAAGTTCGAAGGAAGATGCTTTGTATCCTCATCGAAGTCGTCAAGCATCGAAAATAATGGCGAAGCATTTTCGCCATATTTCGGTGGATATTCTGGGTTTGTGCGCGGGTTGTTCCCTTGATACATTTCGAAATTGATGAGGTAGCCAAGTGGTGTATTCAAACACCACATTTTATATCCAAAACGTAAAGGTTTACCCCGAATAAATTGTTTGCATCCATGACGTCCATAGTATTCCACCATGGACTCGTCGTATGATAAATCGGGCTCTGGCTTGAAATTTTTCAAGAACTTTTTTTAGAGCATCAGTAAGTGGTCGCAATTTCCAAATTTTGTCGTCAGCAGAATAACAGTCAGCATCAGCAAAATGAAGGTAGCGAAGTATTAATTCAAACCTATTACGTCTTATCGCATCTGACACCATAGCGCAGAAAAAATCTTTATCGTTTGACCAGTAATCTCTTTTGGTTGGTCGGGACGTATAACCAGTGATCAACATAACTCCTATTACGACTTTCATTTCAGTTAAAGTCACATTTGGATTTGGTGCATCATTCAAGACCGCGTATTTATTTGTTTCTTCACAAATAAGTTCCAAAATATCTTCGCTGAAAAATTTTTCAAATTGTTGATGTGGTTGTAGATTACTGCAGTCAGTGTAATCGGGCTCTGGAAAGGCTAATCTATCGCCAGTTCTTTCTTCAGCATCAAGCCACACCATATCATTTGTTTTCATTTTTTTGTTCGCTCGAGGACGGCTTGGTCTGGATGTAGAGGCTCTTTTCGAGCCTCGTACTTCCAGCTTTCGTGGTGTTAGTTGAATAAATACTGCCTCCTTTTCAGGTGTTTTTTTGCGCTACCTCTTCAGATTCGAATTCGGAGGCTTGCTGTGTAGAAGAGGCGCGTGGAATACTCACTTCCTCTGCCGACGTTGTTTTTTTCGAATCGCAAAATAACGATTTTGGAATACTATGAGTTGAAGTTGAGACTGGTGATTCCAAAAGACTAGTGTCTATGTTTTTGTATGAATTATTTACAACATCTGTTATGAACGCATTGATTTCATCTTCTGGAACGGTGTCAGAGAGCATACTGTTTTCCCCTGAGCGAGACACTAATTCACATGGAGCCATTAATTGCTTTCGCGGTAAATTTAGCAAATCACCACCATCATCTTCATCAGCTGAGTCTTTCCCCGAGAGCTCTTTCTCCTTTGGCGGTTCACAAAATAGTTTGACTATATCCTCATCTTCTGAATCGAATGATTCAAGAAATTGTATCGCTTCTTGCACAGACATTAATTCTCTAGAAAAATTTAAATAAAAACAAACTCAACGTATTGCAAACGGTTGTAATGATAGCACCTTCATGTTTCGACCAGTCTTGACTACCTATTTTTCTTTTTTTAATGTTCGATATCTTTTTATCAAAGTGTTGCTCAATATCAAACGATAACTATATAAGTCCAAGTTTCAAACTTTGTACGAAAATTAAAGAAATTCAACAAAGTTTTATCTAAATTCCAAGAATTTTAATAAGAGTTTCAAGAAAAATTTTTAGTATGCGGTTTTAAAGCTTATTAAATTTTAGTATGTCTAATAAAGTGCAAGTTTGAAGTTTCTGAAAATTCTCGTGGAGTTTTTATAATTGCTGACGGTGTCGTGTACTTTCCTTAATATAACAAATGGTCGAACATATTTTGTATGGAAGAAAATGCGTAACCCGTTCAGCAAAAACACAATATTAAAACCCAACGGGATTTTTTGGCAACCGCAAACTTGCACTTTATTGTACTAAAGTATAATAAGCTTTTAAACTGTATACCAAATTTTTTTAGAAACTCTAATTAAAATGCTTGCAATTTTGATGAAACTTTGTTGAATTTTTTTAAATTTTTGTACGCAGTTTTAAATTTGGATTTATTTGGTTTTTGTTATAATGAGCCATACTTTTTTAAATAAATAACGAGCACTAAAAAATTAAAATAAAAGTAGTCAAAACTGGTCAAAATGTTGAGGTGCTATTACTTTGTCGCGAGCTGTATATAACTATTCAGTATTAAGACTGATGTTACATACATGTAACGCCGTCAATTTATGTCTGGCTATAAAATTTAAAGCTCGAAAATCAAAATTTTTTGGCAAGAAATATTGTCCACATTTAAGAAAACACCACTGCATAAAAAACTTAACAGTTGTAATTACAAAAGTTCAAAAAAAGAATACTTACCTCCTTCTGTTCGCCATTTGTTATTCTTTTGTTCTTCACTGAACTCACGAAACTAAACGCGACTGATTTATTCCACTAACTGACATATACTGAACTACGAATGGCACAAAACGATTAAAGCATTCCTCCCAAATACATTTGCACTTGTATAAGCACCAATGTAATTCAATTTTATTTTTTATTTTCCTAAATGCAAACAGTATGGTCCCGTTACATGTATGTAACTTACGTCGTTAATGGGTTAATAGCACGTTGTCGAGAAGCGGAATTGTTTTTGGCAGAAGCAAAGTAACTTACCCCGGCAGTTACTGAAGAACCCGGTAACGCTAACGGCCCAAAATGGTGTTCTTTATGTGGACTATGAGGCCATACTGTAGATGTTTGCTGTAAGAAGAAAAAGGAGCAAAAGTCATAGCAGGAAAAACCACAACAGAAACAACAAAAATCTCGCACGACCAGTAAGTTCGAATGTTACGGTTGTGGTGCATCAGTCGCATAGGGGTATTTGGCCGATTTATGCGGCCAAAATTATTTTTATGAATATTTCAACTCGAAAAGCTTAGAAAAGACGTGATTTTACATATAGAATTTTAAGTGTTTAAAATCAAGTAAATAGAAGGGGAGGACGTCCAATTCATGATAAAAACAGAGCAAGGTAGAACCGTTCTCTCAATTTGTCGGCCATGATTTTTTTTAAGTTTGCCAACATTTTAAAATCATATAAAAGTGAAAATAAAAAATTGAATTTGTTCGAAATTGTTGTTGCTTGAGATTGAAAATGAAAATGTGTGTGTGAGTTTGTGAGTAAGTTTAAAAATTAAATTGTTTGGAAACGTCAAGAATTTTAAAAGTGACTCTCAGCGGTTCTACCTTACTATATTTTTATCATGGTCCAATTATTCCATCAAAACAAAGTTACTTAACGTTTGACATCGATACTCCATGTTGCCGTGGTCCGATTGTAGGAACAAGCATATTTACGTGTACGTCTCGGCTAGGTGAAGGTTTATATCTATGTTAAAAGATTAACAGAGTTGCCACCTATTAAAATTTTTTGTTCAATTAGTTATATAAATTGCTGCAATATGGGTATCAATAGAAATGGGTTTGAAAGGGCTTTGTCTCCAAGCAACCTCCCAGGGTTGCCACTGATTTAAAAATCAAATTCAACTTTAATTTATGGAATTAGATAATTCAAATATGTATCACATTATAGGTAATAAAATGCAATAAAAATGCATTTTTGTAATAATAAGAGTAATATAGCAATCTTATTTATTGTTAAGAGAGTGTTGTAAGTATTAACTTGGTTAGCGTTCTCAATTACTGATATATCGGAGTTTTCGTATTTTACACGAATTGCTTTTCCATACCAAGGTTATTAAGGGCCAATTTCAAATGAATATTTAAACGGCACTTAAGTTTAATTGTGGATTGTTTTTTAAATGCCATTTAACTTTCGTTGGGTTTCAGATTAACTTTGTTTAAATATGCTAAACAATTGGCCGCACTGCTTCTTATTCCTTGAAATTGTTGTTGCATTTGCTTCTTTGTTTAAATTTTGTGCTGAACAGCTGATTGGTGGGATTTGTTGGGAGTGATTAAACAACCTACCAATCAATCTTGGTTCTTTGGTACAAACACAGGGTTGCATATCTCATATTTAAATGGACAATATTGGCCATTTAAGTGTAAGTTAAATGTATAATCTGAAAATGAATAGTGGAAGTTAAACAAAACAATCTCTACTTAAGTAGGCCATCTGAAATTGGGCCTAAGTGCACCGAGTTAGGTACAAATTCATAAATCGGTTACCGAGATATACATTTGCGGTCATAAGTGGGTCGCGCCGCGCCCATTATCCAGAAAATTATAATAATCTAGTTTGATGTTAAGAGGTTATTCCAGTAGCAGTGATTTATAGCATTTTTCGTGTTTCTGTAAATTACCGTTATATGGGAAGTGGTCGTGGTTATCGCCCGATCTCAAGAATTTTATGTTAGATATAGCCTAAGCAAGGCTCATACCAAGTTTGGTACGGATTGGTGAAGCGGATACTGAGATACAACATTTCATCATAAGTGAGCGGGGCCACTCCCATTTCCAAAAAATTTCATAATAATCGTCTTTTGCTTCAAAATTTTACTTCACATACCAACTTTCAACAATTTGGATAAAATACTTAATGAAATATCGTAGATTTATCTAAATTGACATTTATCTATATTTAAACGCTTGTATACCCAAAACTGTTTTCTTAATCATCACTTATATAACACCAATATATAGGAAAACAATTTTTTAATCCGAAATACATAAGATAGTTGGGTTCGCCTTACATTCCGCAGATTTCTAGCAACAGGACTGAAAGGTCCTAGAAAACATGACTTTTGCTTATATCTCGAAAACTATTTTTTTTATTATTAAATGGATTCATATTAGGGTTCAGCGGCTTAAAATTCATCTAAAAAGTTTAATTTTAGTGTTAAAATAGATCTAGAGTAGTGCGTTGCGTTTTTAGATTTTTCTTTAATACATTTTCTAAGTAAAGCAATACCATTTATCTGGCATTTTCTGCGGGTAATCTTTTCACACTACATTAGCCAAATTTCTAAGCTTTCAATTGAACAAAGAATGATAACGCGATTTCTCCCGGGCATACAACAAATTCTTTAATATTCCACAAAAATTTAAAAAAAATACTCGTTTACCGCTATTTTCTTTACATTTAAATTGAACTTTTGCTTAATAAAATGATTTAAAAAAATAACACTTAAATGCATTATCATCTTCTGTATGCGGATCCATCACTACTTTTTAAGAATACAATGCAGAATCAAAATATTAACTTCAAACCGTCACAATCTTTCTAGAGAGCGAACATTTATTTGTGAGCGTTCACTGTGCAAGTTAGAAAAGTGAGGGGGATTGGTAAATGTTATTTGGAATGTTCCATATGGAATGCGACTAATTTTTTAAGTTTCCTTCAAAACTTAGTCAAATTGGTTTATGGCCGCCTAAACCGTTCAAATACCCCTATGTGCGTTGGTAGATCGATTCCATCGGTCCACATTACGATACCTGGTAAGCAAGGTGAGGCGTTATTCGACACTGGAGTAGAGCTGGAAAACAATCGATGGCACTATCGATAGTACCGATGTTTTCCAGTTTCCCCCACTATCGATGTTTTTTCTGTCCCTATCGATAGTTTTTTCTCATAAATACACCAATTGTTAGAAAAATATTCTATGAAATATTACACATTTCTCGGGAAATCTTTTATAGCAGTTAATTAATTAATAACTGTCGAGAAATCAATAGTTTGACGAAATTGCCACCACATTAAATAACCAATTATTTGGTAATTTCTATAGCAAATATTTATTTAAATTTTTACCGCAGAGGAATTATCTAAATATTGGTATTTTGCTCGTTTCATTTATTAGTTTCTACATTACAAATTGGCCAAACCAGGAATCATACAACTATTTAATGTATACCAGTTCACGTTAAAAACAGGACAAGTTATACATCAAATATTTAGCCAACCTCAAAATTGTTCTGGTTAAGACCATGATTCAATTATTAAAGGTTTTGTAAGTAGCTTTTTTCTAAAATTTGGCACTCCCACCCACAGGGATGGTTTATGGAAGCAGGGGAAAAAGGGGAAGAATTCAATCACACTTCCTAAAATGGGAGCTAAATTCCATAAAAAGGTGTGGATAATAGTGAATGGTGGTATTTTAAAACAAAAACGAATTTGATTTAATTATTTAATTTAAACAAGCTTATTTACATCGAATATAACCCCCGATTGTTATTGAAAATAAATATTTCTATGTATATACCAAACTTGCGTACGTCAGATGGCGCATAACTCGAGAATGGATGGTCCACTTTCAGCTTTTTTTTTTTTGTTGTATTTGTTTGACAGATGATGGATATGAAGAAGCTATTTGTTTGTGGAAAATATGCAGTATTTATTAAACAAAAAAAAACGGCAAATAAAAAAATTTGGAGCTTAGGTTTCCTTCGCGGATATGGCTCGATTGTTTCGAATATGGTAATTCGAATTCTTTGATGTCGCACTTTTAATATTCTGGGGAGACTATACAACTGTCAGAATATTAACCATTCGCCGGGTTGCCCGAAAAAAAATTTAATGATTAAAAATATCAAAATATAAAAAAATATAAAAATATTCGCCATAAAAAGGCGTTTGCATTGTTCAACTTTGCATTCTACTTTCAACTAATCGCTTTCAACAAAGTTGGTCGCCAGCCAGCATTCGCCTCGTGCGTAAACCTTTTAAGTGTGCAATTACATACATCGCGCCATTGACTAAACCGAGCTGTCGTGTGACGATTGGGCCTATGGATGCGGTTTGGCAATATTATATTGCGTCAAAGCCTCATTCGGAGACACCAGGAGTGTGTTGTGGAGGACAATACCTAAATACCTTCGTTGGCTCATTTACCAAAACCATTGCATGCTTGGCAGAATCAAGAGGTCTCCACGAATATCGACAAATATATTTCGGCATTTAAGAGAATTTCGTCTCCTTAGCCTACATTGAATTTCTGTAGTCCAACGATGCTCACCCATTTTGTCTTGTTGGCGCCAGCGAATGAAGAACAAACATTTCTTCAAATTTAAAAAGTAAAAATTTCACTACTAACAATTTAAAAATGTTCTTAAAACTTGCAAAGATATTTGGAAAAGAAATATCACTGTTTTTGTTTTTAGGAGTATGGTGGGAGTGTCATTGATAAAATTAGAGCGAGAGAAAGTTTTTCTTACAAAACCTTTCATTATTGAATCATGGTTAAGACCGCATATGTATGTATTTTTATTTATTTATTTATTTATTTATTTATTTAGTGATTGTCTACCGATTTCTCTTACAGACTCTATATTAACTTAAAGCTACTTATCTTCTTCTTCTTTATTGGTGCTTTAACCGCCTAAGCGATTTTGGCCGAGCCCAAAACAGTACGCCAGTCATTTCTCTTCTGTGCTAACTGACGCCAATTGGAAATTCTAAGTGAAGCCAAGTCCTTCTCCACCTAGTCTTTCCAACACAGAGGAGGTCTTCCTCTTCATTTTCCAACATCGTGGCCCGCGTTGAATACTTTCAGAGCAGGAACGTTTCTGTCCATTCGAACGACATGGCCAAGCCGCTGGCTGCTGAATTTTAATTCGCTGCACTATGTCTATATCGTTGTAAAGCTTATACAGCTCATCGTTAAATCGACTGCGGTATTCGCCATCGCCAACGCATAAAGGTCCGTAAATCTTTCGCAGAATATTTCTCTCGAAAACTCCAAGAGCTACTTCATCAGATGCTTTCATTGTCCTTGCCTTCATGCCATATNTGCACTATGTCTATATCGTTGTAAAGCTTATACAGCTCATCGTTAAATCGACTGCGGTATTCGCCATCGCCAACGCATAAAGGTCCGTAAATCTTTCGCAGAATATTTCTCTCGAAAACTCCAAGAGCTACTTCATCAGATGCTTTCATTGTCCTTGCCTTCATGCCATATACCAGCACAGGCACGATGAGTGACTTATAGAGTGTGATCTTTGTACGACGAGAGAGGACTGTACTTCTCAATTACCTACTCAGTCCAAAGTAGCACTTGTTGGCAAGAGTGATTCTCCGTTGGATTTCAAGGTTGGTGTNGATTCTCCGTTGGATTTCAAGGCTGACATTATTATTGGTGTTAATGCTGGTTCCCAAATAAACGAAGGCGTCTACTTTTTCAAACTTGTAACTATCAACCGTGAGGTGGGTGGCAAGACGCGTATGCTCTGACTGTTTGTGTGATGACAGAAGATACGTCATTTTGTCCTCGTTCGCCACCACACCCATTTTCTTTGCTTCTCTATCCAATCCCGAGAAGGCAGAACAGACGTAGCCTTTATTTTTACCAATAATATCGATGTCATCGGCATACGCCAGCAATTGTATGCTCTTGTAAAGTATTGTGCCTGAGCGGTTCAGTTCTGCGGCTCTTATTATCTTCTCCAAAAGCAGATTAAATAAATCACACGAAACGGAGTCACCTTGTCTGAAACCTCGTTTGGTATCAAACGGCTCGGAGAGGTTCTTCCGTATTCTGTCGGAGCTGGTGGTATTGCTCAATGTCATTTTACACAGCCGTATTAGTTTCGCGGGGTACCGAATTCAGACATCGCGGCATAAAGGCAACTTCTCTTCGTGCTGTCGGGAACGGCTTTGAAATCGACAAATAGATGGTGTGTGTNGGAGCTGGGTGGTATTGCTCAATGTCATTTTACACAGCCGTATTAGTTTCGCGGGGTACCGAATTCAGACATCGCGGCATAAAGGCAACTTCTCTTCGTGCTGTCGGGAACGGCTTTGAAATCGACAAATAGATGGTGTGTGTCGAACCTATTCTCGTGCGCATTTTGGCGTATTGGGCGTATTGTGAATACCTGATCTATGGTGGATTTTCCAGGCCTAAAGCCACACTGATAAGGTCCAATCAGCTCGTTGACGGTGGGCATCAGTCTTTCTCACAATACACTCGATAAGACCTTATAACCTATGCTTAGAAAGCTGATTCCGCGGTAGTTGGCGCGTATGGCGGGGTCGCCTTTCTTGTGGATTGGGCAGAGCACACTTAAATTCCAGTCGTCGGGCATCCGTTCATCTGACCATATTCTTCATACGAGCTGATGCATGTACCTCATCAGCTCCTCGCCGCCGTACTTGAATAGCTCGGCTGGCAGGCCGTCAGCTCCAGCAGCTTTGTTGTTTTTCAGCCGCGTAATCGCTATTCGTACCTCGTCATTGTCAGGCGGTGGGACAGCTACTCCATCATCATCGACTGGGGACTCGGGTTCGTCTTCTTCACTACTTTCAGCGCCGCTACCATTCAGTAGGTTGTAAAAGTGTTCCCTCCACAATTTAAGTATATTCTGGACATCGGTCACTAGGTCACCATTGTTGTTCTTACAGGAGTTCTCCCTGGTCTTGAAACCTTCCGTAAGTCGCATAACCCTATGCTAGAATTTTCGGGGGTTCTTCCTGTCGGCCAGCATCTCATGCTCTTCGCACTCACGTATTTCGGTATCTCTTCTTATTGCGTCTCGCTTCCTTCTTCAGTTCCCTATAACGGTCCTTCATGGCTCGCGTTGCGCCCGATCGCAGCGTGGCCCTCTAGGCAGCGTCTTTTTTCTCTGCGGCTTCTTGACATTCCTCATCGTACCAGCTGTACTTTCGGGCTCGCTGAAATCCAACTACTTTTTCGGCAGCGGTACTTAATGGCCGAGAAATGTTGTTCCACTTCTCGCATATGTCAGGTTGTTGAAGAGTACTCTCAGAGAGAAGGTGTGGATTCGAGTGGCGAATAAATTGGCCATCTGTTGTGATTGAAGCTTTTCGACGATAAGCTTTCCTTGCATTGTTGGGCGCACATTTTTTGCGGCACACAGGCGGGTGCGTATCTTGCCTACAACAAGATAGTAGTCCGAGTCGATGTTTCTCCCTCGAAGTCGTACGACTAAAACGCTGGAAGCATGCCTTCGGTCTATCACAACATGGTCGATTTGGTTTCTCGTTTTTCGATCTGGACACAGCCATGTAGCATGGTGGATGTTTTTATCAGGGATGTGAACCGGTTTTGACTTTTCATGAACGTTTAAAGGTACGTTTCAACCAATTGTGAATAGAAAAAATTTACCAATTTTTTTCTTTTTGTTAAATATGGTAATACATACCATTTGACAATATCAAATTTAATGGCAACCCATCTCATTTGACAGACACTTGACACTTATCCTTGCGCGTTGTTGCACTTGACACTTAAACTTGCGACCAAAAACCGCTTTGACGAACCAATCCAAAAGTGCTGAAATGGTTTGAACCGCTGAACCGAACCGACCAAGTTTTTCATCCGGTTCACGTCCCTGGTTTTTATACTGGAACCTAGTACTTCATATTACCATGTTTCGGGCCCCGGCGAAGTCGATCAGTCTCAGTCCGTTATTGGCCGTTTCGTCGTGGAGGCTGAATTTTCCGACAGTGGCGTTAAAGATCCCTTCCTTGCCCACCTTGGCATTAAAAACGCCGAGCACTATTTTGACATAGTGTCGGGGCAGCACTCATATGTACGTTCCAAGCGAAAATTGAAGAGATCCTTGGACGCCTCGTCCTTCTCTTCCGTCGGGGCATGGGTGCAAATGAGCGAGATTTTGAAGAATCTCGCTTTGATGCGGATTGTGGCTAGACGTTGGTCCACCGGGATGAACGCCAGTACTCGGAGACGGAGTCTCTCTCCTACCACGAATCCAACACCGAATATGCGCTCATTTACGTGCCAACTGTAGTAGACGTTGCAAGGATTCACACTTAATTTTCCTTGCCCCGTCCATCGAATTTCTTGGATAGCGGTGATGTCAGCCTCTGTCTTCCCGAGGACATCAACCGGCCGGGCAGACGGGCAGAGGCACCTTCTCCATTAAGGGTCCGGATATTTCAGGTGCACGTCCGCAAATCATAGTCCTTTATACGTTTGCCGTGGTCGTCATAAAAAAAGGGGGTCTCATCCGAGGCTTGTACATACGTACATATGTACATTCCTACATGTTTACATAAATACTTAAATAGGTATAGGTAAGAAATGCAAAAGAACAGCTACTTAGATTCATTCGAATTTGACCTTCATTTCGAGCAGTCGTATTATTGCAATTGGATAAGCAACTAAATTAACTTTAATTAAATTTCAATAAATATACAGTCCACGCCAAAAACATTTTTGGCGTGTTTCATTTTCTGGGTTTTTTGGATAATTAAAATTTGTAGAAAAAGCTCTACAAATCATCACCCGGTATGAACTATTTGCGCCATATGAAGTGATTTAAGTGGATTGTATCCCATTAGCCAAAGGCCTAAAAGTATGCTACTTTTAGTTCACCTACCAAAAAAAGAGTTACCAGCTCTCTAAAAAACAAATACCCTGAAGAAAAAATACCTTAAAAATACCCAAACGGTTCCTCACTGAAATTGAAATATGCCTATAAAACATACTCCCCCGAAAGAGGGAATGCAGCATATCTCACAACAACTGCATCAGCAAAAAAAGCAAAAGGATAAGCAGCAAGAAGAGCCTGGTACTTCAGGAAGAATCAAATGCCTCCTTAATCCCCAAATGTAAACACAAGAAAATGAAATCTGATGGAACTCTATTCAGTGGTTTTCGAGTTTATTCCGAACAACGAAAACGGCTATCATTTTATGCAAATAGGTATGTAGATAGGACAAGTTATAGCGAAACTCGTAAAGGCAAAGCTCCATTCTTTATGAAACATTTAAAAAAATTCTTCAAAATTTTCACATAAATTTTACCTTACTGAAAATTAAAGACAAAGTTACAATAGTTCAATGGGATTTAGAAATCTAGGAGAAAATGGTTCCCAATCGAATCATACTTGCGCGTTTACGTAAATGTATATCGATCCAGCCTTTCCAATAATTACCACTTTTCGCCATAACTACGGTATTGATAACATATGTAGCTGTGCAGAATTTCAGGACGTTAGCGTAAGCAGTTCCAGAGATAAGCTATATGAGAAGTTCAGTTTGTATGGAAGGAAGGAGCAATATATGCATCAGTGCTAAGTTTCAGTTCCCCAGCGTAATTGGTTTTTAGAGATATATTGGTTTTTTACGTTTTAGTCTGTATAAGAATTTTAAGAATATCCCGCCTACATACCGAGTAAATTTTTGGTCAGGATATTTATTTTCAAGGTGTTGCCATTGTAAAGAGAACTGTATGAAATTGTAAAACGTGACGTTTCAGCTTTCTTAATTTTTTGGCAGCAACAACGAAAAGTTTTAATTTTTTTTAGCGAAAAACCTTCCACACAGAAATAAAAAAAAATTAAGTTTGTGGTTATATCAAGGCAAAATTTTGAGAACGGTCCGTTGCTAACTCTAAATATAACAATGACGCACTGGAAAAAGTTAATACGTTCAAATACCTAGGAATAATGATCGACGATAAACTAAAACAAAAAAAAAATTATTCTATATTTTCAATTAGAGCTCTAGCAATATGTACATCGGTGAAAACTGCATTTAATTCCATACATTAGCTTTTGCGTGATGCGCTTACAAACATACAGCCAAACATACCGAAATTTTAGATTTGCCTTCTGTTGATCTAATAAACTCCCTATTAATTTTTCTTTAACATCTATTATGTACAGATAACGGCCTGTTGCAATTTTATTATTCTCAAGTACTCTCGTTTGATACCCATATGGCAACACTTAGTTTATATTATAAATTTAACTGAATTAAAGTTTTCAAATAAGTAGCAACCCGCTTCAAGAATATTTTCAAACGTAAGCTTCCTAATCCTCTTTAGTTTAATATTCGTATTGTAATATTTCATTTATTTTACAAATTTTAATGAATACAATTTTTCAAGCAGTTGGAAAATCCCCTAAAAATATTTTCATCATTAAAATTTCCTAGCCTCTTTAGTTTGATGCCAATATTGCAATATTTAATTTATGCTATCAATTATATTAAATTAAAGTTTTCAAATAGGAGGCAACCGTCCACAAAAATATTTTCAGCTGTAAGCCTTTGTAAATTTATTTCTTTTGACAGCCATATTGCAGTATTCACTTTGCCGTATCAATTGACCTAAACTGAAATTTTAAACACAGGTGGCAACTCTCTAATTTTTTCTTCTATATTGGAAGCTAGATCTCTAGCGATACATCGGTGAAAACTGCATTCAATTCCATGTTTTCGACTGATGCGCGTACAAATATACAGACAGACAGAGATTCAAAAATTCTAAAAATTGTTTATTTGGCTTCTGTAGCTTTAATAAAAACCCACCATATTAATTTTTCTTTAATATCTATAAGGTACAGACATCGACTAGTTACAATTTTATTATATGTATATCTAGATGTAGACATAGATTTTATTTATTTTATCAATTTAATGCAATAAAATTTTTCAAACAGGTGGCAGCCCTCCCTAAAAACATTTTCGGCAATAAAATTTCATAAACCCCTTCAGTTTCATACCCATATTGCAATATTCAATTTATCTCATAAATTAAATTAAATGTAAATTTTCAAACAGGTGGCAAGTCTAAAAAAATATTTTTGGCTGTAAGCTTTCTTCAGCCTCTTTCTTTCGACGCCCATATGCAATATTAATTTTTTCTTACCAATTTACTTAAACTCCAATTTTCAAACAGGTGGCAACTGTCTAATTTTTTTCTTCCTATATTTTAAGTTAGACCTCTAGCAATAAATCGGTTAAAACTGCATTCAAATCCATGCATTCGTTTTCGAGTGATGCGCGAACAAACATACAGACAGACAGACAGACAGACAGACAAAAATTCTAAAAATGGTTGATTTGGCTTCTGGTGCTCTAATAAAGACCCCCACATTAATTTTTCTTTAATATCTATAATGTACAGACATCGACCTGTTACAATTTTATTATATGTATGTATAGATAAGCTGAACTGCTCCGACCATGTAAACAAGGTTGTTAGCAATGTATTTGTTATATTACGTAGACTGAGAATCTCTGCGTCGTATACACCGCAGGAAACGCGGCGGAAACTTGCGCTGCAGTTAATTGTACCCCACTTCACATACTTTGAACTAGTTTACACCAAACTTGATAAAATTTCAGCTAGAAAGATTAATGTAGCTTTTAACAATGTTACGAGGTATGTGTACGGCATTGGTCGTTTTGCTCATATATCGCCATGGAGAGAAAAAATTCTAGGATGCAGCATTTTGAACTTTTTGGCTGCAAGAAACTGTATGTTCATATTTAAATTGTTAGAGTGGAAGCTTCCTCAATATTTATATCAACCAAATCACTTAGACATAACACCCTGGTTGTCCCTAAATACAATTCTCTAACCTCCAGCCGACTGTTTTTCGTTGGCGCTGCAAGATTGTAGAACTCGATTCCTAACTGTATAAAAACTGGACTGAATAGGAATAACTTCAAACGGGAAGTACTTCAATATTTCAGTAGTATTGATTTGTCTTCTGCATTTTGACTATAAGTAATCTGATGGGAACCTATCTTCGAATCCTTCTTATTTACTTAATCTTCTTACTTATATCTACTATCTACTTCTTCCTATCTAAACTATCTTTTGCTTTGCTAGTATCTATTTAATTCTAAGTTTACTTTAAGCACGAATATTTATAATTTTCTTTGGTAATTTTTATTATATATTTATTATTTTTTGTTTTCTATTATTTTATTCAAATTTGTTGTAGTAAGATTTTAAATACTAGTTGATGTGCATATAAAAGACTGCAGTGTCTTAGTTGTACAAATATTTGTAATAAATTGAATTAAATTGAAATTAAATTGGAATTGAAAAAATATACAGTCCACGCCAAAAACATTTTTGGCGTGTTTCATTTTCTGGGTTTTATGGACAATTAAGACTTGTAGAAAAAGCTCTACAAATTATCACCCTGTATGAACCATTTGCGACATATGAAGTGATTTAAGTGGATTGTATCCCATTAGCCAAAGGCCTAAAAGTATGCTACTATTAGTTCACCTACCAAAAAAAGAGTTACCAGCCCACTAAAAAAATACCCTAAAGAAAACACTACCTTAGAAGCACCCAAACGGTTCCAAACTGAAATTTAAATATGCCTATAAAACGTACTCCCCCGAAAGGGGGAATGCAACAAATCTCACAACAACAGGATAACCAGCAACAAGAGCCTGGTACTTCAGGAGGAATGAAATGCCTCCTTAATCCCCAAATGGAAGCACAAGAAAATGTCTCAGCCTCATAACACTCTCTAAGCTCTCCTGCCGCTAATCCGTAGACACTAGAATGGCAAATTGAAGAACTTAAAACGCAAGTCGCGCATTTGCAATCCCAAAAGCAACAAAAAGATGCTCCACCCAATCCTCAAAACTCACCCAAATCTGGTAATATCAGTGAATGGATAAAAGTCCTTCCAACCAAACTTCCCCGTGAAAGCCCAGGTAAGATGAATACCAATAAAAAGCAAGCAACGCTGGATAAATACTAGCTTAGTAACAATTCAAGTACGGAAAATCGGCTTGCGCCCTTAGACACCGATAATCTTAATGACCCACAGAAAAAAGATTCCAAGCCCCCACCAATATTTGTAGACAAGGTAAAAAAACATATCCCCTTTAATGAGCCTACTAGAAGAAATATCCCCAAATTCATATGGTTTGTAGCTGGTAAGCTGTGCATAGACCAACGTTCAGACATCGTCCCTTGAAGCTTATAAAGCTGTTATATCCGAATTCGAACAAAAAAGTACTGAGTTCTTTACCTACAAACTAAACGTAGAAAGAGTTTTCAAAATAATTCTCAAAAACATGCACCCGTCTGTTGATCCGTAAGAAATTACGGCATCAATAAAAAAGCTTGGTCACTTTGTAACAAACATGGAATATGAAACAGAGTTACAAAACAGCCACTGCCATCCAGCAAAACATAAAGGCTCTTTGGTTTAAAAGAATCTCCAAAAAATCAAACACTCGCCATTCATGAATAAAGCAGTTGTGCCAACGACTACTACTTAAAACTCAGAAGCAGCAACTAACCCAGATATACTTCTTATATCTGAGACCCATTTTACTGATAAAAGTCACTTCGAAGTTCTAAGCTTTTATCTTTATCACACGCTACATCCAGACAATAAAGCTCATGCCGGATCAGGAATCTTAATAGGGCTTTCGCACGAGGCGACTTTTCAGGCAACTTTTAGTTGAAAGCAAAAATCGCCTCGTCCGAACGGCCTTTCAACTAATCGCTTTCAACAAAGTTGNAAATTGTTCCTTCAGTACGAAATCTATACAAAAAATGTACTTTTCGGCTATAAATTGTATACACTTTTTAATTCGCTCATATATTTTCTTAGTACATTCCCTTCAAGACCAATGATTTTATGGTACTCATGAGAAAGTTTTATTGTTTATGTACATACGTTTACGTATTTTACACTTTTACAAATTGATTCCACGTGCACATGTACTGCATTTAAAGCAAATATGATTGCAAACATTTCCAGGTATACATCTTAACAAAAAGCATATTTAAGTTATTATTAATGGATAAAAGAGAGATTTTCTTTGGATTCAGTACTAAAATTTGACATTTTAATAGCATTTCAAGTGCTTATCAAAACTATACGAGAAGATTTGACCATTTATCTTAATATTATGCAATTTTAATTATTTTTTGTAAAAATACGGTTTATATTTTAAGAAAAGCCGTACAAATCCAAGGTTGTGCGGTTTTTTAGCCCATTAAATTTTAATATAACTAAGTTTTTTATGAAGGTGTCGCTAATTTTCTCCAGATAAAAAAATCGTCGAACACACTTCGTATGGAAGAAAATGGCTGACATCGTCGGCAAAAAAAATTGCCAAGTTCAACGGTAAGTCCCAGCTACTTTAAACTTGCACTTTATTATACTAAAATTGAATGGGCTAAAAATACATTATATTTTATAAACAGATAATTAAAATTAAAGAATAATAAAATAAATAGTAAAATCTTGTCAATATGTGAGTGCCGTAAAGGTATTATATTTAAGAAAATCTCTTCTTATAACTAACGAAGACTTTGTTTCTATATGAAGCTGACTTCGACATTTTGTTTTAATAAAACTTAGTATCGAAAAGTTTCTTTAAAAATTTGCCTAGCCTATATTATACTGGTTCGTTCAAGCCATTTCTCAAAACTTACAAAGGTAAATGCGAACAAAAGAGAATACAAACAATTTCTTGCTGTGAGTTTTCAGAGCTATATATTTTTAGTATTCATTACAAAATTTTACTAAAACGTACTGCGTAGTAGGAAAGTATATTGTAAATGAAATTGTATCAAAGTACAATTGTACCAAAAATGCCAACACTCTTCTGGAAACATACTTTTTTTCTTTTTTACTTTTTTACTATTATTTTATCTTTCAGCTTCGCTAAAAGCACATCTACCAACGCTTGGCTTACCAAATTTACGCCAATTGATAAAATTTTGCGATTTAAATTCATTTTCAATAATGTAAATAACGATTCGTGTTGAATCGAAAATCGCGTCGTCTGAATAGGGATGGCAGCTTTTTCACTTTCAACTTCTCATTCAACTTCGTATTCAACTTTTGTTGCCTGTAAAATCGCCTCTTGCGAATGCCCTACAATTAGAAAAAATATTAAGCATTTAAAAAAGACTCGCACCGCACAGAAGCTATTCAAGCAAAAAATATAATTGTCGAAGACTGAAAAGGTCCCTTAATAATCTCCACAATATATAGTCCACCCAGACATCAATCAAGGTCGAAAATTATGAAATTTTTTTTAAATCTCTTGGAAATATATTTTTGGTTGGAGGTGACTATAATGCTAAACACAACTGCTGGGGCTCTCGTCTTATAACTCCCAATGGGCTCCAGTTGCTATTCGCTATAAGGAATTTACTCCCACTCTCATCTGGAGCACCCACTTACTAGCTAACTGATAGAAACGAAATCCCGGATCTAATTGATTTTTGCGTCGCCAAAGGCATAGCACCTAGTGCAGTATAATGCAATTCGTGCTTTGAATTGTCCTCTGACCCTTCGCCCGTACTTGTTTCACTTGATAACAATTTTCTTGACAAACCTAAACATTGTCCGCTACACAACCGCAAAACAGATTGGAACACTTTATGAAGCAAAGTTTCTTCTACTCTTGACTTGAAAGTAGCTCTTAAAACTAATGAGGATCTAACTGAAGCAGTTGAACACTTTGACAACTGCCTGCAACAAGCTGCTTGGAACTCGACGCCACCCCTACACAATAAAAATCGTACCCCAATCTCGTCGGAAGTAACTGTCAAGCTAAAAGAAAAACCGACTCGCAAGAAAAACATGGCAGCACACTCGTCATCCACAAGACAAAAATATGTTAAATAAACTTACTCAAAAACTTAAATAGATTAAGCCACGAGCGTAACGCTCAAATTACACGCTATATGAGCAATCTTGTGGCTTCCGCAGTAACCGACTACTCCCTTTGGAAAGCAGCGGGTAAACTAAAAAGACCCATCCTTCTAAACTCTGCCATACCAAAGGAGAACAGTGAGTGGGCTAAAAGTGATAATGTAAAAGCCGACACAATTATTGAAATACTACAAAGATTCCAATCGAAAACTCTTCGAATGATTGTTAACGCACTTCAATTTATTACTAACGACCAACTGCATGGGGATCTTAAAATTGTCACTATTAAAGAAGAAATTAAGAAATATTCTACATCTTATAACCTGAGACTACGAAGCCATACTAACCCACTCAGGGAGGTGCTGTTATCTACTCCAAAAATAAATGCTTGTACCAATGGGTGAATTCCATAAACGCCAAATAAAAGATGGCTATACTTTTATATGTATATGTTGAGACAAATAATTTGCTGAATGTATTACGTACAGATATAATATAAGAAACTAGCTGTACCCTGCCACGCTTTGCTGTGGCATATTTCTGTTATATGGACGATAAATTATTAACGAAACAAAGCATACGTTTCATATGTTTTTGGTTATGTAATAAGTACTCGTGTGCACACAATATTTGTTATTTTTCCATTCTCTGCATAGATATCAAGGATATCTGGTTTGCCGACACAGGAACACGCAACATCTGAGAAGCAATCCGCATCTAAATCTAAACCATACTTTTCCAAAGTTCGACCTGGAGCATTATTGATTGTGATTCCGAATGTCAATCCAATTGGGAATTCAAATCTTTTAAATTGAATCATCATCATTAAATGGAATCATGGGAATTCTTCACCTTTGAAGGGCCACGTTAAAATCTTTTCTTACATTACGTCCTTCATCAATTTTTTAACTGCGAGTCGCATTCCGTTGAAGAGTTTTCGCTGATTAATATTCCGCAACATGATAACTGTCAAACCTATTTTTAATTTCAGTATGTCAGGTCTCGCTGGAAGATTAATCGAGTTCAAAAATTTCGTTGGATGGTCTTTTTCCACAACGGTGTTTATCGACGTATATGCTATTTCCTCACGTTGAATGCTGGATTGAATAACATTAGTGGTATTCACCACAGTGAGCAAGTGGTCTGGCAGTCTAGTAAAAGAGCTGATCAGCTCAAGCAACGACTGTTGTCAATACCACTATTATTTAGTTGATAGGCCTCCTTATTCTTCGCAGCAAGAATAGCCCGTTCACTGAGCCAATCGTGATTCCTAAAATTAATTTTCTTAATAAAGAAACATTCTTTCGATCAGTTCTCCTTTCGATGTTTCTAATTTACAAAAATTATCAGGCCATAAAATTCGTCTTAATCTCTCATTGACTGGCAGCTTTGCGTTCCCAATGTCCAGTTATTGTCGAGCAAATACTTCAGCTGCAGTGTATGTATGTTCGTCTTGTCGCATGTTGACTATTTCAGGCAAGCATTTATCTCTCGTGTTAATCGAGAAACTACAGGCAATGTTTTCGTAAAATCTGCTGCGAGCAATATCCCGAATAGCTGAACGTTTCCACGCAATTCCCGCAACAATGGATCAAATGCCTCAAACGATTTTTTATGTGCCATGGTGCACTCATCTCAAACAATGAATTTAATTTTTTGGTAAACTTTTTTCCTACCNGTAATAATGTCGCAGCAATTTCAGACGAAGCGATAGCTAAGGTAATGTAATTTTTTGATCGAACCGTTGCCAGAATCCATCTGATAAGGAATATTTTGCTGGTTCCTCCTGGCGCATCCAAGAAAATGGTCCCCCAACTCCGTCATTTATCATTTGCATATTCTTCTTCTACTTCGGCTTTGTAACCGCCTAAGCCATTTTGGCCGAGCTCCACAAAGAACGCCAGTCATTTCTCTCTGTGCCAACTTGGTCTCTCCATCGCCATGGGTGCTTCCTATTCGTCTGCTACCACCACAGTGACGTGGGTTCCAAGGCGCGAACGCGGTGACTGGAGATACTTCGTCTTGTCCTCGTTTACCACCAGGCGCATCCGCTTTGCTTCCTTATCCAGCTTGGAAAAGGCAGAAGAGACTTCGCTATTTTTGTTACCGTTGATGTCGATGTCATCGGCACACGCCAGAAACTACACGCCCTTGTAAAAAAATGTTCCTACATGGTTCAGTTCTGCAGCTCTTATTATCTTAACATTTGCATCATGCGATCGTAAATGCTCTTCTGCTTTGGCTTAATTCGCGAATCCTTGATTGGGAATAGGAGTTCACAATAGTAATGATTATCATAATCATAATAATATTATCTCATGTTATTCAAAATTTCTTTACTCGCAATATACGTAGTAGGCCTTGGCGACCCCAAACGAAATTGCTTACGATTAAAAGTTGACTGATTTATAATGCTAGGGAATGGTGTCAACAATTTTATGTTTTCATTAAGTATATTTTAAACAGCTTTCATGCGACAGTTTTTTGTTTTCGGTACTCTTTTATCATTTTGTTATTTGTTTCAGTAGTTTTTAGCCGACTTCAAAAAAAAGGAGAAGGTTATCAATTCGTCGGATTTTTTTTTATGCATGTTACCGCATAACTTTGGACCACGTCAACCGATTTCCAGTTGATCCCATACTAATTTGGTTTATATCCGATCATTGGATCATGAAAAAATTATCGGTACTATTACACTTTTATATGAGAATTGGAGTCGGTGTGTTGTTTGCTTAAAAATTACTTGTTTATGATTACATTACATTGTTTACATTAAGTAATTTGTGTACCAGCTCTTCGTTGATAATATGATCACTTCGTTTGATAAGATGTTGTAAATTCTATATTTATTTACAATGTTCGGATTTTGGATAAGTGGAAAGATTTTAAAAAATTCCCTAGTAAATCTTTCCCAAATACTTTTCGTTTGAAACCAGTTATGTAATATTTAATTTAATTTCATATTTTCAGTCTTTACTTTTAGATAGATGATAATCCTATAAAAAATATTTCCAAATCAAGATTTTTCAAATACCTTTCGTTTGGCACCCATATCGTTCCTCAAACATACTTTCGATTGTAAGTCTTCTTAAAACTCTTTAGTTTGATACCCACATTGCAATATTTCATTTATTTAATCAATCCAAAACGGTCCCTAATGCTTAATAATATAGGTACATATGTACGCATACATGTACACTAAAGTGGTCCAAAAACGTATGTAAAAAAATAAGGTCGGATTTTTAATGCCGCCACCCCCTAGGATTGTTATATACCGAAAAAAATATACCCATATTTTTATTTTGAAATAAAAATAATTTAGGTAGTGCTCAAAGTTGTCCATGTATTTTATATGGAGAAAAAACATCTTTTCGTAGAAATAGTATAGAATTCTTGAAAATCAATATTTTTTGATCGGACATTTGTACATATCCATAAAAAAATAATAATAAGTCAAATATATTTGACAAGGGACTAATTTTTCGTTGGTTTGTTTATGTTATCGCTTTATATTGGAAATACATTGGTGCAACATACTAAGCTTTCGAGTTAAAATTTTCAATGAGGTGGCAACTCTCCTCAAAAATATTTCCAACAGTCATCTATCTTAAACTTCCTTAATTTAATACCTATATTTTAATAAGTCATTTATTTTATCAATTATGTAAATTTAGTTAAATTTTCAAACAGGTGGCAACCCTCCTCAAATATATTTTCGGCCGTAAACCTTAATATTGAAATACTTCATTTATTTATTTTTGTAATATAAAAGATCCTGCTATGATACCGAACAATACAAAAAAAAATTATTCAAATCAGTTCAGCGGTTCTCGAGTTTCGATGACCTGTGACAAAGGAACACAACATTTTTATATATATAAATATAGATTTCTAAATCAAGATTTTTAAATGCCTTTAGTTTGGTACCGATATTGTAACATTTCATTTATTTTACCAATTTAATTGAGATAAATTTTCAAACAGGTGGCAACCCTCTTCAAAGAAACTTTCTACTGTAGGACTTTTAAAAACTCTTTAGTTCGTTACCCACATTGCAATATTTCATTTGTTTAATCAATATAACTGAGTTAAAATTTTCAAATAGGTGGCAATCCTGCACAAAAGTATTTCCTAACGATTTCCTTCCTCAACCTCTTTAATTTGATACCTATTTCAATTGTATTGAGTTAAATTTTCAAACAGGTGGCAACCCTCCTCAGTATATTTTCGGCCTTCTTAAAAATCTAAAGTTTGATACCCAAATTACCGTGTTTCATTTATTTTATCAAAATAACTGAGTTTAAATTTTCAAAGATGTGGCAACTTTACTCAAAAATATTTCCAGCAGCTATCTTTCTTAAACCTCTTGAATTTAATATCTATATTGTAATATATCACTTAGTTTATCAATAAAATTGCGCTTAATTTTTTAACAGGTGGCAACCCTCCTTTAAAATATTTTCGACTGTAAGCCTTCTTAAAATCCTTTAGTTTGATATCCACATAGCAATATTTAATTTACTTTATCAATTTAACTGAGTTAAAATTAAAAAATTGGTGGCAACCCTTCTCCAAAATATTTCCAACAGATATCTTTCTTAAACCTCTTTAATTTGATACCCATAATGTAATATTTCATTTATTTTATCGATGTACTTTAGTTAAATTTTTAAACAGGTGGCAACACTCTTAAAACATATTTTCAGCTGTACGCCTTCTTAAAACTCTTTAGTTTTACACCCACATGGCAATAATTCATTTATTTTATCAATTTGTCTGAGTTAAAATTTTCAAATAGGTGGCAACCCTCGTCAAAAATATTTCCAGCAGTTATCTTTCTTAAAACTCTTTAATTTGATACCCATATTGTAATAATTGATTCATCTTATCAATATAATTGGGTTTAAAAATTTTCAAATAGGTGGCAACCCTCGTCAAAAATATTTCCAGCAGTTATCTTTCTTAAAACTCTTTAATTTGATACCCATATTGTAATAATTGATTCATCTTATCAATATAATTGGGTTTAAAAATTTTCAAATAGGTGGCAACCCTCCAATTTTTTGCGATATCATTGGTTCTGGCATTATACCGAACAATAAAAAAAAAAAAATTATTCGAATCGGTTCAGCCGTTCTCGAGTTTTGACGACCGTGACATACGAACACAACATTTTTATTAATATAGATAATAATAATATTTTTATAAAACACCTTTGGAGGGCAGTTTTCTAAAAATTACATTAAATCTGATACCAATCACCGTATAATATATTTTTACCAAACACAGTTGTTAAAGATAATATGTACTGTTTGTTTTGCAATTCCACCCCAAAGGTATACATTTATGTAAATTACTGAGGAAACATCGATAGTACATCGATGTTTCGCTTTGAAAACATCGATGATCCCAAACATCGATTATTTTCCAGCTCTACACTGGAGCGAAAACCACTGTACGCAGTGCAAACTTAAAGAGAATTTTTACCACCAAAGAGTGTGTCTTCCAAGACCTAATGACAGACGTTACCTTGGCAGATGGCACCACTACCACTTAAAAAGTATTGTCCACCATTTGTGACATTACTATCGGCAACAGAAACAGAAAAAATTAGTATGATCTCTTTGCCAAATGCTACAATGAATCGAACCCTCATAGGGGCAGACTTAATGGAACAAGCGGGCATTGTTTTGAATATGGCATAATGTTTCTGGTACTTTTAAGACGAACCAAAAATGAAGTGCGACTTTACAAAACCCCCTCTGGTAATCTACCCTCTGCTATCGACATTACGGGTTTGCATGTAGTAACAGCGCACATGCAGTTACCTGGGCCCTATTGCACCAACGAATTATCATCAGCATTTAGCAAATTATCGAACTTGCGCAAAGTTTTGTGTTCCACCAACATGATAAGGAAAAAACACTCAAACAAGTATTGCAGTGAGCAAGTTATCAAAATTTATTAGCATTTCGTTGCACCAAAAAATTTTATTTATCACTCTAGCATTATTTTGCTAAAAATAATTTTACCTCTCATACCAGTGATAAGTTACATATCTTTAGGGTCAGTTTCTCAATGATTCGATGAAATATTGACACAAAAAATGCTTCGATTCGAACTACATATTAAATTTATTAGAGAAGGAAAATCCGAAAATAATAAAGGCCTGCCATAAAAGAACAAATCAACTTCAGTTTAGATATCGGTGTAGTAGAAAAATTTCGGCTATCTCGTAGCCAAATTGAAAAAGTTGTATTAAAAATTGGAACTGACCTACAATATAACAGTGAGCGTAATAATGGCCATAAGTCCGCTACAGAAATTATTATCGACTCTGCACTAGCCAATATTATGGAATTGGTCAAATGCATGGGGTCCTCAAATTAGCGGTATGTATAGTAATCTAACGAGTGGCAAATGCCGTGATAAAGAAATTGATGGATGAAACTACTTGTTGACTCTATTGGAAAAGCAAAGGAAATTGGCTGTGCGATGGTTATAAAATCGACTTATCTAAAATGCTTGTCAGTTACTCATTTTTTAATAAGTTGATAAGTAAAAGTGCAAGACTTATCAACTTTACTTTTCAAAAAAAGGGTTATCCAAAGGCAATGCCAACTCAATTGTTGCTGATTCCCCCAGAGATTTGCCCAGAAATAAACTTCGGTCCAGAATTCACTACACTCCGTTCAGAAGATTTTCAGAAGCTCCTTACCGGTTGGCGAAAGGACACCCGAGAACTCTTCTCGGTTGTTTTCACCACCCCCAATGAGAATCAAAACCAGCAATACCGATTTCGAGAAATTTTGTGACGAAAATATATTCCCACTGTACTCCTTCGAAGCAGAAGATGGAACTGGAAGCATTGATACTTACGCATGCTGGCCGACGTCTGTAACACCTTATGCTACACTTCACATATCACCTATCACCACAACGTAAAGATTTGTTGAAATTAGAGCTCGATAAAATGCTCAATACTGGAGTTATCGTGGAATGTGAATCACAGTGGGCAGCTCCCGTAGTAATCGTACCAAAGAAGTTAGACGTAATACGGATTTTCGTCGACTACAGAGAGCTGAATGCTATCACCAAACCAGATCGCTACTCGTTACCGCGAATTGATGACTTGTTACGTTAAGCAAAGGTCACAAATTTCATGTCCACTTTGGATTTGCAATCCGAGTATTGGCAAGTCAATATGAAGGCCGAAGACCAGGAAAAAACAACTTTTGTTACCCCTTTCTGCATGTACAAATTCACGCGTATACCATTCGGCCTGCGAAACGCGCCTGCAACGTTTCAGCGCCTAATAGATCGACTTAAAGTCTCTTTACGAAACATAGTTTTAGTCGAATATTTGGACGATAACGAGAACAAGAGGAAATATCGCTTGTCATCAAACAAACAGTTAACACATTCGCGCTTTGGCACCCACATCACTGTTGACAGTTATAATTTCGATAAAGTAGTACTTGGGAACCAGCATTAACTCCGGTAATAATGTCAGCATGGAAATCCAACGCAGAATCACTCTTGCCAAGAAGTGCTACTTTGGACTGAGTAGGCGATTCAGGAGTAAAGTCCTCTCTGGACGTACGAAAACAACCTTCTATAAGTCACTCATCGTGCCCGTGCTGGTATATAGCGCAGAAGCATGGGCAATGACAACAACCGATGAGGCGGCTCTTGGAGTATTCGAGAGAAAGATTTTGCGGAAGATTTACGGACCTTTATGCGTTGGCGATGGCGAGTACCGTAGACGATGGAGCGATGGGCTATAAGAGATTTACAGCGACGGCTCCGCTGGCTTGGCCATGTCGTTCGAATGGACACCGATGCTCCAACTCTGAAAGTATTGAACTCGGAAGCTGCTTGTGATAGCAGAGGAAGAGGAAGACCCCCACTGCGATGGAAAGACCAGGTGGAGAAGGATTTGGCTTCAGAAGAGAAACGACTGGCGTGCTTTGTTTAACTAAATTGTTACTAAATAATAACTTGCTAGATGTTAAAGGAAAAGCATTTAATGATCCAGAATCGCTTAAAATTATATAACAGAATGATAAAGTGAAGAAAGTAAATCTTCACTGACATAAAATTTTTCAATTTCCCTTCACAATTTCACAGAACCAGAATTGGCCCCCAGATGACATCAAGAATGATACTAGCAAGGTTACTGCAATAGCAATGCAAGAAACGTTAAGGAATTACTGTCCTTTTTCCAAGCGTGTTCCTGGTGTAGGCGGTTTGTGCCTCTATTGGCAGACGTCGCCAAACCGCTTTTGCAACTGACGAAGATGAACGCCAAATGGACTTGGACTGACAAGCAATTGGCAGCCTTCGATGAGATGGAACGGCTTTTGACCACTTCGCCTATATTAAAACAAGCTGACGAGAACTTGCCATTTATTCTCAAAACCGATTCTAGTGTCCATGACGTAGGGGCAGTCCTGATCCAGGGGCAGGGGCCAGATAAACAACCCATAGAGTACGCAAGTAGGTTGCTGATGAAACCGGAGCAACATTACTCAACGATTGAGCGAGAAGCCATCTTATGGGCAGTGCAAAAGTTTCGCGGTTATATAGAATAGTCCGATATAACGCTTATCACTAACCACCGCCTGCTGAAATGGTTAATGACGATCAAGTCACACCCAGAACGACTGACTCGGTGGGCATTGCTTATACGGCCTTACAATAATATACATATCGACTACAAGCCAGGGAAAAAGAAAGTTGTAGCTGATATGCTGTTACGGCGTCCGTATGAAGAGAGCCATGAAACATGCAATATATGCTCTTTCGGTATTGATCTCCCGCGACGAGGAGCCAAGGATATTCGTGAAGGTCAGCTTCGAAAATAAAACGGGTGATGCGCCACATTGGTCCAAAAGAGGTTATACAATCAACGACGGGGTACTGTACTGCTACAACGACAAAGACAGCGCGGATGCATGTCTGATCATTCCTAAATCTGACCGTTCAGCAATATTGAACAATTATCACAATAAAGATACAGCAGGTTATTACGGAATCCACCGAACATCATACAAAATAACGTCACGGTATTATTGACATGGAATACCAAAAGATATCGAAAAGCACGTCAATAATTGTACTGATTGCCAGCGATACAAAACAACAAACTTGCAGCCAATGGGCTTAAGGCCAGTATGCAGCTCTCAAGAAAAGCAAAAACTCCATATAAAATGACTTACAAGAAATGGCTAAAAAATTTTCTTGTGTAAAATTTTCTCGGGGCACTACGCACTTCTTAAGAAATTTACTACGCTTTCTACTACGGTTTTCTAAAGTTTTTTTGTGAAAAAAGAGCACAAGGCAACCCATGCTTTCAACAGAAATATATGCCCGCTCCATTATTTCGTGAGGAAAGAGTGAGGCTGGTGAAGAAACAGATGTCAAAATTCCTTGGACACGCACACGAAATAATGGCAATTATATTCTTGACCGATTTCTTGAGACCTACATACTGGCCATTATACCAAGCGATTTAAAGTAAGCAACGCTTCAAAACCATAACCATCGATCTACTTGGCCGGATTTCCCGAAATCCGTTCGGTTCGTGTCTCTGGATTGTTAAATAAACGCTCACGATGACCAAATGACAGTACAATTAACTTTAAAGTACAAAAAGCAATTTACAATACTTGCTTATGCAATAGCAACAATTAACAATACTTGTAAAGGCAATTAAAACAATTTACAAAACACAGCTTAACTTATAGCTTGCTTATTCGCAACTGACTTGCCTTGTATCTTGCTGACTTTCAACTAACTCACTTCGCTGTACCTGCGCTCGCACTCATGGCAACTCTAGACCGTTCTGAAATTTATCGCTTTCTCTCTTTTTCCCGCTGTTCGCAGTATTCATCCACTTGACGTTTCTCACTGTCGAATATTCTACGTCATTCCTCGAAATTCTGCCATTTTCTAGTTGTTCGCTTCGCGTTGCCGCAGTATTTGCCACACTGCCCTCCACCTAAGTCTGATCGTCCCGATCACACGCACTTGCTATTCCAAACGCTGCAAGCCTTTCCAGGAGGACCACATTCATCTTATTTCTTGGTATCCCAACGGTCTGGATTCGATACCCTACGTCATTCAGCCGTTTGACGACCTTATGCGGACCTTCCCAGTTGCATTGTAGTTTTGGGAACAAACCTTTCTTCCGTTGTGGATTGTACAGCAGCACTAAGGGCCGGTTACTCAAAGTCTGGTGAAGAATAATGTCCGGTTAAAGATCGTTATCGACGTTACCGACTCCCGGTTGTATGCATGGAGTCGAAGACGTCGATAACGATGTTTAACCGCAGATTAGTGTTAACCAGACAGTGAGTAACCGGCCCTAAGTCTGCCTTCATATTGTCACTCCTAATTTGAGTTCGCTGTCTCACAATAGCATGTATCTCTCTCAGCTCCTCTTCTAGGATGTTGGGCGTCTCTTTCTCAATTCTTCTTGCATCACCACAAACTCCAAACTTCAGGTCACTAGACAAACGGAGTTCAATGCCGAAGATTACCCTGGCAGGAGTTTTACCCGTGGTTTCATGCACTGCTGACCGGTACCCCATCAGGAACAAGGGTATGCAGACATCCCAATCTTTTTGATTCTTGTCTACGACCTTCCGCAAATGCTCTTCCAGGAATTAGATAAACCGTTCCACCAGGCCATCTGATTGGGGATGAAGAGCCGTTGTTCGAGTTTCCCGGATACCTAGTATCTGGAATATCTCTTGGAACACCGCCGATTCAAAATTTCTTCCTTGGTCAGAGTGCAGCTCTATAGGTACACCATATCTCGCAACCCAATTGTAGGAAAATATCTATTATTTTAGCTTCCCGTGGAGTTAGCAATCCACTCTGCGACCGATTGCCGACAACCAGCCCAATCTCTGCTTGATCTTCTCCAGGGTCTTCGTGATTCCCAAGTGCCCTCCACTGGTACCATTGTGGAATTCCGTGAGAACGTCCGGAACCCTACTATTAATTTGCGGGAGCACTGGCCATCTTCACTTTCCCATACCCTATGCAAACAGCCAGATATCAACTTCAAGCTGCTCCATTGTGCCCAGTATGCCTCTGCGATTGTGCTATCCGCTGCCATTTTCTACTTAGTTGGCCGTCTGTCCGTCTCCAGTCCATGCATCAAAAGCTCCAGATCTGGATCTTCCTGCTGACACTTTCGTAGCCGTTCTTCCTTCCACCCTTCTGCTGGTGTTATTGTCGTACGCCGGAGGTCAATAATGTCTTCTTTGGCCTCTGCTTTTGAGCAGTGTTTATATTCCAGGCTACATGGTCGACGGGACATGGCACCAGCATTTCCGTGGACACTTCCCTTGCGATGCTCAATAGCAAAGTCATAACTTTGTCTCTCAATCCACCGATCTAGCCGCCCTTCTGCATTCTTAAACTGTAGTAGCCACTTCAGCACTGCATGATCTGTTCGAACTCGGAAATGTTGCTCCACCAACGCTAGTAGTTCTCTCCGAGTTACGCAGTAGTTCTTTCTGGTTTTCCAATCGACAGGCTATAGTAGGCAACTAATTACTCCTGCCCATTAATTACCTGCGACAGTACGTCTCCTATGGCATAACCACTTGCATCCGTATCCGGAACGGGATACGCTAGCATAGGTGCAGTACATAGCCGTTCCTTTAGAGTTTGGAAAGCTTCCATGTTCCTTGTTCCACTCTATGGCTCTATTTTTCCTAGTGAGTTCGTGGAGGCTATTAGTAACGCTGGCGAAATTCGGAACAAATCGGCGATAGTAGGTGCACAACCCAAGAAAACTTCGTGGTTCGTGCAGGTTCCTAGGTCTTGGTCAATCCGTTACTGCTTCTATCTTTTCCTTCGCAGTACAGACGCCCTCCGTTGTCACCTTGTCACCTTGTATCCTAAGCAGTTCACCTCCTTCTTGAACACTGAGCACTTTTTAGGACTTAGCTTCACACCAGCGCCAGATATCCTCTGGAAAACTTCTTCCAAATTGTTAAGGTGCTCCTCGAAGATTTTACCCAACACAATAATGTCGTCTAGATACACCAAACATGTTTTCCAATGCAGTCCCTCAAGCACATGGTCCATAAGCCTTTAAAAAGTGGCAGTAGCATTGCATAATCCAAAGGGCATCACCGTGAATTGTCCCAGACATCTCCAACGCTGAAAGCTCTCTTCTTCTTGTCCTCGTCACTTACCTCCACTTGCCAATAACCGCTCTTTGTTCCAGTCAACGAGTCCAGAGTATCATCGATCCTAGAAAGTGGATAGCTGTCCTTTATCGTCACATCATTTAGCTTCCGGTAGTCTACGCGGAACCGCATTTGACCATCCTTCTTCTTCACAAGTACTACCGGCGAACTCCATGGACTCGCTGATGGTTCAATCACACCACTCTCGCGCATTTCTTTTATTATTTGGCTTACAGCTTCACGTTTGGCAAGTGGAAAACTCCAAGGAGCTTAACGGATTGGTCTTGCATTGCCAGTATCAATGCGATGTTTCACAAGATTAGTCCTGCCAGGCTTGTTGCCATCCTTGTCGAATATTTTGGAGTATCTGCGGAGAAGTTCTTTAGCCTTGTGCTGGTATTTTCCTTCCAAACCTTCCGGCCATGCATTTATGTCTTCCGCAATGTCATTCTCGCCAATGAAATCGCTTCCAGGTAACTTTTCGCAGTGGAGGATTGGTTCTTCCTCTCGGCATTGCCCCAGTACAGTTCCTCTTCGGACTTTGATTGGTGGTTTGGTTTGACCTCGTTAAGTACTCGAACTGGGATGTGTCCTTCTTTTTGCATCTTTGCCGGGGTTTCACCATTAAGTACGTCCGGTGTAGAATTCTGTGCTGCTTTGACAACCCACAACTTGTTTGTCCCATCTCCATCAATCTTCGCCCAACCAACTGCTACTGGCTTTGGTGGAATCTGATCTAGGATCACTCGCTTGCTGTGTACGGGCCATCATTCCCAAAGCTCGATCTGCATAACTTTATCAAATAAGAAGTCTACTTAAATGATGACTCCATCGTCAATCTCGGCGACTATGAGCTTCTGTAACACCGCCACATTTCCTATTGCGACTTTGCATGTTACCTCTCCTACAACTTGGGTGTCCTCACCAGTTGCTGTCCTCACCCTTGCTCCAGGTAATGACCTTTACTCTTTAGTGACCAAATCAGATCGAATGATGGAATGTGATGCGCCCGTATCCACAGTTAGTACTTGGTCATGTCCGTCCACATATCCACGAATAGTAACGTTGCTCGCTTTTCTGCCAATTCGCGAGACGGAGATTATGGGGCATTCAATTGGGGGAGCCAGCGAGCCCCGCTTGTTGCTGGCTCGTTTTAGTTTAACGACTGAATTGTTGAGCCCACTGGAACTTGCGCTGTAGTCGAAGTAGCCTGGCTTTCCACATTTAAAACATTTTCCAGAGCCATGCTTTTTCTCGCCCAGCAGTTGGATATTCTTCTTCAGCATTTCATTTGTCTCGTCCGGTATTTCCACTTCCAATCGATGGGCTTTATAAGCTGGTCCACTTAGGAGCGCCGCAGTTTCACGTGTCTGAGCATTCGAGACAGTTTCAGCAAATGTTGGCTTTGGATACGCATACGTCTCTCGCTTGGTATACACATCCCTCATTCTGTTGATGAATCTCTGGATCTTTACCCTTTCGAGGAGTTCACCAGATGCGTCTCCAATAGTCAAGTGAGCCAACCTCTCGATCTCTGATTAGAATTTGTGTACAGTCTCGTTGGCTTTTTGGCAGCGACTCTCCAGCTCCATCTGGCAAATCTGTCTCCTGTGCTCGCTGCCATAACGTCTCTCCACGGCACTCATCAACACATCTTAACTGTCCCTTTCACAGTCGGGAATAGTCTGCAAGATTTCCGCTCCAGGTCCTTTCAATGCAATGAATAATGCAGGGGATTTCTCCTTCATGCTCCAATGGTTTGCTATAGCCGTCTTGTCGAACTGGAGCTTAAAGACCTGGAAAGGAATCGTGCCGTCAAAAGATGGAGTCTTTACCTTGGGAGCGTTCACCGAAGTAGCTAGACAAATCAACTGCAAATCACGAAGACGACCTTCCAACTCGTCCACCTTAGTCTCGATTTTGTCCTGTCTCTCCTTAATAACCGCTTCGATTTTATCTTGCCGCTTCTCCATTTTATCCTGTTTTCCTACGATTTTGTCCTGTCTTTCTTTGAGTTGCGCGTTGTCTCAGATCAAACACTCCAGAAGCTGCGTGATCTTTTCATCTAGCTGGAATGAAACCTTTTCTGAAATCTGCGATGATATTTGTGACATAGCAGCCAATAACGTGTTCATGTCCATAACTGTTGATGAAGCTGGAGCCTTTTGCTGTCCTTCAACCTTCCCGGAAGTCTGCAGCATATCCTTCGACGAACAAGCAGCCTCATCCTTCTGTTCGTTCTTCGTGAATGTCGCGTCGTCCTCACAATGGAAGTCGTATTTGTCCACGTCGATACCTTCCTTTTCCATATCCTCTCGCAGCCGTGATAGTAACTCCACTTTTCTTCCGGAGGTTGTTAAATTTCGCATTTCCAACTCCTGCTTGAGTTCTTCAATCTTTAGATCCTGATTTTTTGCTATTTTCAGTAGTTTCTCCTCTGGGATTTATTTAACAATCCCAATTATGACACCAATTGTTACGATTATCCTTGACTACTTGACCGGATTTCCCAAAATCCTTCTGTTTTTATATTGTTAAATAAACGCTCACGATGACCAATTTACAGTACAATTAACTTTATTGTACAAGAAACAGTTTACAATACTTGTTAAGGCAACTGAAACACTTTACAAAACACAACTGAACTTATAGTTTGCTTATTCGTAACTGACTTGTTTTGTAGCTTGCTGACTTTCAACTAACTCACTTCGCTGTATCGGCGGCCTTATATACCTGCGCTCGCACTCATGACAACTCTAGATCGTTCTAAAGTTTATCGCTCATTCTCTTTCTCTCGCTGTTCGCAGTGTTTATCCACTTGACGTTTCTCAGTGTCGAACATTCTATGTCATTCCTCGAACATTCTGCTATTTTCTAGTTGTTCGCTTCGCGTTACCGCAGTATTCGCCGCAATATATATTGTTGAGGACGTAGCAAGTCGACGGGTGGAGCTCTTCGTGTTAATGGAGGCTACTGCGGATAATTGTGCGAAAACCCTGATAGAAGAGGTATTCCTGCGCTACAGAGTCCCAAGACGAATCATCGACAATGAAGTACAGTTTGTATCCACGGTGATGCAGAAGGTTGCATTCTGCCTTGAAATAAGTCAGGTGTTTACACCGGTATATCATCCCCAGGCCAATCCGGTGGAGCCAAAGAATCGAGACATGAAGACGCAGTTGGCGATATTAGTCGGTAAGCAACATCGCACTTGGGCAGACAAACTGCCAGCCATACGTTTCGCTATGAATACCACTCGCTGTCAAAGCACTGGGTATTCTGCAGAATTTCTTACATACGATCATGAATTAAGAACTATGGACGATGAAGAGCATGATCTAAGGTCAATCACTCAGTCAGAGAACTTTGTTGCCGAAATCACACCGTACTTAGCCACGCTTATGGCGGCGTGATCAAAAAGATCGGTAGACAGTATTCTACTTCCTACCTGATTGTTCACGAGGACAACCTGCACATCCTTTGGACACATATCATGCATCTTCACTAATACCATATCTCAGTCCCTGTGACGAATACGAAGCTCCCATTAACATGATACGGCGTAGAGGACGACCCCAAGAGACTACATAGGATACTTCATCGGGAAGACTTCAGCATCCTACGGGAAGACTGTAGCGGCCCTATTTCATTAATAGTTCATTTGTGTAACCATGTATTAAAATTTTGTAATGCAGCCCTGTGTATTCATTTCATGTAACAACACTGTATTTCAATTTTACGTTATTTTGTAACTTTGTATTTATATCCAGCACTACAACCCTGTGCATTGCATAGACATTTGTGATTTCTATAAATAATAGAGCTTGTTCTGTGAATTTTTAATAAGCTGCGGGCCTAAAATGAGTGCGGTTCTTATCCGATATTGCTTCGGACAATCCAAACTAAAAGTTCTTGTTTTGTGATTTGTAATTTTTTTGATAATACCTGTACTAATTTTATACCCTTTTTTGTGACAGGTAATCTTTTTTTTCCACCATTAACTTTTTTCCGGTAGGTGGGCCAGGGACCGATAGCGTCCGGGTAGGTAGCCTTTTCCTAGATTAACATAAGGCGCCTCAAAGCAAATTTAGTGCGTAGGTTTTCCTAGATTAACATATAGGATCAATTTTTTGTTCTAATATGTTCCGTTTTGCTTGATATTTGGCGCTGAGGCAGCTTATTGCCTGGACTAACGTATAGGATAATTTTTAATTTAGAATCGAATGATTGCGCTGCAGTTCGAAATATTTTAAGGCGCCGCAAAGCAAGCGCGTATTGGCCATTTATGTATACTTATTATCTATACCAATTATGTTCAGAGACGTGCCATCTTCTTATAAGACGTGATCTCGCGAACGGCTGTAGCGTTTTTTTAAATAGGCTTTTTTGGTTATAGCCACCGCATATTTCTGGAAGCATTTGTAGTTGTCTTGGATCTTGGTTTGAAGATTTTGAAATCAATCCCATACTCTTGGAGAAAAGTGGGGGCTATACTGAAACCTTTACCTATCTGTAAATACCTATATAATTCTTCGGTACGCGTGTTTGGGTGTGAACTCCTCCTAAGCGACAGAAATGATTTTAATGAAATTTTTGTCGAAAAGTGCCTCTTATTATTAAAAATCGTATTTATGATCTGATCTGGCTAATATTCAAAATATGTGTTGGTAACGTGAAGGGAAATATTTCTGCGAAAAAATGCTCGCCAAGTGGTTCTGGAGTCGAGTTATTACAAAAAATCATATTTATGGTCCAATTTGCCTCATAATCGTATGTATATTGGTAACGGTAGGGGCAATACTATTGAAAAAAGAGCCGCAAGGTGGCGCTGGAGTTGAGTTATTGCTACAAATCGTCAAGTGAAGTCCTTGGGCTGGATTCTGTAACTGTGAGAAGATGTAATGTACACGGAGTGCAAAACTCACAACCAAAAGTAAAGAGAAGTGTACACAATTTTGACAGTTAAAACTGATTTTCACACTTGCTGAGTCGCAAACTGAGGAAGAGTGCACAATTTTGATAGCTAAAACTCATTCTCACACTGCCTGAATCGCAAACTGAAGAGTGTACACAATTTTCAAAGTACACTTGAAAACTCACAGTTACACAATCCAACCCCAGGGATCAAAATGAAATTACCACCGTTAAATCTACAATATAACCATTGCGGTCCTTGCTTTACGGCGACTAAACAAAATAAAGACAATTCTTGATGAACGCCAACCAATTCAATTGTAAGACATTTATGGTATTTCGTCTGAAATAAGTCTATGTTAAATATTCGGCGGCCTATGAGCAATGGCAAAATTAAATTTTGACGAATTTAATGCACTGGACGATTTTTGTATATTGTATTGATCATTCGTTGTTGTAATCACAATTTATATTAATCACAAATAAAGTCTTTGAACGAAGTTACAAATCTAGTTTGTTGCTCGGTTGTTGTGGCTTGTATGATGGCGATTTATTAATTTGTATGCTGAGTTTTATGTTGATTAAAACGTATGATGATTTGGTGAATTTTATAAACGTTGCTGAATGTTGAATGTTGTATAAACGTTGAAGCTGAAGAATGTTTAAGATGAAGGATTAAGTTTTCAAATTGTATTTTCGCGTGGTTGTCGGCTGCTGTCTAAATTGTTTCTGTCGTTTTTCGGTGCAGCCAAAATGTCTTCCATCGTAGCTAACAAAGGAATGTCAGCTAGTGATGTAAAGGATAATGCTGTGAAAAGAAAATGGTGCACAGAGAAATGAAGAGGCACAAGGTGCCCTGACGCCCTGCCCACCGTGAATCGCCTAGGAATTCACCCCCTAAGCATAGTACAGCATGTTTCGAGGCTGGACGATGTAGCACTTCTCCAGCTTTCTGACATCGGCGACTCGTACCTGCAACCACCCGAACTACTCGTCCTTTCTGCCACCGGCTTCGAGGTAAGACAGAATCGCAGATTAGGACTAGGTCGCCTACCTTGATTGACTCCACGCGATCGTGCCACTTTAGAAGTAACAGCAATTGTGGCAAGAAACGCCGTATCCAGTGCTTCCAGAACCGTTTCTACAGGTTTTGAGCAATCTGCCCCTGCTTTTTGAGGCAAATTTTCTCATCTGCTGACTGAGGCGTTTGAGTAGAGTTCGAGTACCCAATAAGGACTTTTTCCAATGCCAAGGGCACGTCTGTCAGTGGTCGCGAATTTAAAATATTTTCGATCTCTATTAGCACGCTCGTTACCGTTTCTTCCCGCGGTAATTCATCTCAAATAATTTTTTGTGGCACGGCTGCCGATGAGTGTCTCCCAGCAACCTCCGAAGCTTGGGTTAGAAGGGCAGTTAAATCTCCGCTCAATTTTGCATTGGGCGACTTCATTGCCGATACGTTGAAAGTCTAAAATTCGTTCCGCATCCTTCAGTTATTTTTGGGCGCCTATGAAGTTCACTTCTTATACGTACTGTCGGTCCCCGGCATTTGACGAAATTCCGAAAACACAAGAGAAAGGCATCTGTTGATAAATCGTGCGCCAGCTCTAAATGCGCAGCTCTGGTGGTAAGGCAAGTGAATATCACTGCCCACTTTTTCTCTCTATCGCACCATTAAATGGCCCAAATAAATCGACGCCTGTGTATTTCAAGGGCCTGACGTATGGTGTGATTCGGTCTTCTGGTAATCGGCCCATGAGAGGCGGTGCTGGCGTAGCTTTGTCGATTCGGCATCTGTTGCGACTGAGCAACGACTTAGCTTGAGGGAGCCAATGTTTTCGGCGGGCAGAATTCTGGTGGTGCATGTTTTCATGGTACTGGCGCATTATGAGTACTGAGACGATGAGTTCGTTCGGCATCAAAATCGGTTTCCTGGATTCTATCGGCAAAACTGCGTCTGCATCGATGTGACCTTGTATCCCCGTAATGCCCCTTGTTGAGTTCGCTGGTGGTCAACGCTCCGCTCGACTGCGTATCTTCGTTGTTTTGGTGCTCACGGACGTGCTTTAGAAATTTGTAGGTGGATCGTTGAACCCAAGCCATCACCTGTTTCAACTTAAAGTAAGAGGAAAAACGATTAAACTTAAGTAAACAATAATTTACCTCGACATGCATGGCGAAACACGGCTGGACTTATTCTGGGAGCGGGTCTGACAAAGGCTCATTGGATGCGATGGGCCAACACTCAATAGGCTGCTGCAGGAACTCTGGACCTCGCAACGATGGACTGCATATCTCGACCATCGGGGGCCATCTTGGCCGAGTAGCAATATCAGTGGTATTTTTCTCAGTAGGTATCCAACGCCGTTGAGGAGGCGTGGACGACGGCTTAAACTTTCTCCCCTTGGAGTTGACCCAATGTAGCAGTCTTTGTGAATCGGACCAGTAAATTGTCACGTTGGACTGAATGCTATGGCCTCGGAAGATTAATTTGGCGAGTCGCACGCCTAATACTGCTGCCTGCAGTTCCAACCTTGGCACGGGCAAGAGCTTTTAAGGTGCGCATCGGGTTTTACTGGCTAAAAATATGACCTCACAATTGTCTGCACTGGTGACTCGAAAGTAACCATCGGCGGTGAATGCAACTTGGCTGGCGTCTACTACTATGTGAAGCTGGATCGATACGGCTGCTTGCAATTGAGGCGAATACCAACGTCTGTTCCGAATTTCGTTAACGCGTTTAAATTCGCTCCACCAAACAAACTATTTGTTTTGGAGCTTATCTGGGATACCTTCGTCCCACTTAATGCGGCTTTTCCATACTTCATGGATCAGCACTTTGGCAAAAAATAGAAAATCTGCGAGAATACCAAACGGATCAAAAACTGCTATGATTATGCTCAGGAGTTCATGTTTCGTTGGTACTCGTATTCCCTCTAATACTGGCTTTGGGTTACGATGAAACTTGAATGGGAATTCGAACGAGTCCGTTGCCGTATTCCAATACATTCCCAATATCCTTTCGTGGTTGCCCTTTCTAAGCTTACTGGCTGAGATACTGTTCTTGGTTCTTTGTTCAAGCTGATCTCGATATCTCGATCTTCAACACGAAAGACCTCAGCTGAAAATCTCCTTCGGCGTGGATGAATACGACCTCTCGACAAATTCTTTCTTCTTCTCGTTGATCTCTAAAACTGACTTCATAATCAACGTAATGAATATTTATTATTGCTGCAACGGCGTCGGGATACTGCTGGTGGAATTCTCCGCGTTCTTATTTTTAACATATTCCGCTATGCAAGGTGAACATATGGCACCAAATACCATCGACTGCATGACATACTGTTGAACTGGTTGAAGATGGTTTCCATCGCGCCACAAGAACCTTTACGCTTGTTGATCTTGATGCTTTATCAGCACCTGTGAGAACATCTCACGGATGTCTGCTACTACTATGACTGCTCCTTCGCGGAATCTGAACAAGATGTCTAGTAATGGTTTAGTATATTCATCCTAGCCTTTCATCAATGCGGAATTTAGAGCTATACCATTTACTTTGGCGTCTGCATCACAAACGACACTCATTCTTCCGGGCTTGTGCGGATTTTGCACTATGAAATGAGGTAAATACCACTTAAAACATGTATCGATACCCTCTTCATCGTCGGATATCCTTCTAGCGCAGAGGTTCCCAAACTTATTTTTCTCGTAGACCCCTTTCAAAACTTTACTGGTTTCGGTGGACCCCTGATGCTCATTTCGAACATATTCCCAAAGCTCATAAAAAAATGTGAAGATTAAATCTAACGATGTAATTTTGAACCGCGGGTGAGTTCCAAAACTTAATTCGGTGGGGCCAAAATAAAATCAAAGTATTTTCTTGGGTTCTATTTATTAAAATAATGTGATTACACACTTGCAAGTTTTAAAAAACAGAGCTCGTAAAACCATTAAAGAACTATTTCGCTCTGAGGAGCTATATTTTAAAAGAGCACTAAATAAACTCCTCACATGTTCGGCTCGCTTATGAATTTGCATGTGATGTATTTGTCAAATAGTTTATTTGTGTTGATGGCATCATTTTTACTTTTAACGCTCAGAGTTTTAAAGTGATGCGAAAAATATTCGACACTTGCATTTTTTAAACCAAAAACTTGAAACAACAAAACTGCAAAGCTTTTTATGCCAAACTTTAAATTCAGAAACTGACAAAAGAGAAAAGACCGAATCTAGAAAAATCGATGATAAACAAGCAAGCAAGAAACACAAAAAGTGTTCCAAAGTCTCAACCTCTTCAAGGCATTTGCCACGTGTAGTGACCAGTCAGCAGTCCAACAAGTTGTCTGCAGTCCCGTCTTCTCAGTGAGAGCAACATGAGTTTTTCCCACCTGCATCCCCTCGATGGCATGGTCATTGCTCAGCGAAATGTTCACCCAGTTTCTGATGGTGGCTTCGATGGGCGAAGTGGGGAGTGCTATAACTGGTTGCGGATCGAGGAATGCCTGGTCGAAGCTAACTGTGACCAAATGGTCAGCTGTCTCATTGCCAGGTACTCCCGAGTGACCTGACACCCAGAGTAAAGCGAGCTGGTTATGTTTGCAAACATAATTTAGTCGAGACTTGCATTGTCGAACGAGTTTGGAAGTACTTATATAGAGGTCTGGTCAATTCCTTAAGTGCAGCTTGGCTGACACTAAAGACAGTAAACTCCTTTCCCTCCACTTTTTTCCACCACGTAGTCTATGGCTTTGAAGATCGCAAATACTTCAGCTGGAAGACCGAAGCATATTCCGTAAGGGAAAAGTGAAGTTTATCCCCATTAACTTCGAAAAAGATTCCAGATCCTGGCCCAGAGTCAGTGTGTGAGTTCGGGCTCAGTGCTGGCATTAAACCAGCATTCCCCTCAGGGAACTCAACATTATAGACACGAGTGCTCAAATCTCTTCCGCCAGCAATTTCCGCCTCGCCTCACTCAATGTTATGCCAATATCCGTTTCTTTTTAGTCTGCCGGTGGCCTTTAAGGCTTCTTCACCTATGAAGACACAAAGTGACTGTAAGTGCAGCACTACGTCAAGAGCACTATACGCCACCCAAAAAAATTAAAGTGAAATAAAGAGGCTATCAAGCAACCATTTTGGTTCTTTACTAACGAAACCAGATACATTTTCGCGGAACCCCATTTTTTTAACACCAACGTAGACTCCCGTCGAGTCTCCCGTGGACCCCTGGGGGTCCACCTGGACCACTTTGGGAATCATTGTTCCAGCGTAACCGTTTTTTATGTACTTTGCGATTTCTTCTTGGTATTTGGCGGCAAATGCTGAGTCAAATTGCATTTTCTTCTCTATACCTAGCAGGTTTATAGGCGATATGATCCGCCATAGCAATCCAGTTTCAAACCACTTACCGCCTTCAGCTTTGGCGCGTCCTTTCATTCTCTTCTAACTCTAGAAACTTTGATGATCCATTAACTATAAAGTTATCTGCTGCAAAATATTCGGTAACTAGTTCGTGCAAAACCGAAAGGCTGCTTTTCTCGCGGATGAGTAAAACTACCGGTGCTTGCACTATTGATCTAGTCCGCCCGTATGCTATCCAGCCCAATTTCGTATTAATGGCCACTGGACTTTCGCTATCGACCTGCACGGTCGCAGATGGCACACTCAATGACGTGTTGTCGAGACCTAACAACAACGATGGCTTAACTTCGTTATAATTTTCCAATGGAAATGGCTCGATGTGAGCGTAATGAAACTTCTTGAAGGACTGTGCTGGCAGGTCTAGGCTACGGATGGTGCAAACGTTGCGAAATCTAACCTTTTTCTGTGGTACACTTCTGCCCGTACCATTGCAACGTTAATGGTTCCCTGCGAGCTCTTACACCCAAGCGGCTTGCTACATTTTCCCCTATTAATGAAATAGCTGAACCTTCGTATATCATGGCAAAAACGTCTTCCCTGCCATTTGGTCCGAATAATGACACAGGAACGTATTTAAACAGATGGCCGCGTGTGGATATTGCATCCCTGCAGTTGAGGAAAGGCTGCGCCCCACCTCGGTTGCGTGCTGCATCTGCATGAGCGGCTGCTGCTGTGCTTTCGTGAATGCTGCGGTGATGGTATCGACGGCAACCATCGACGCCACAAAACTTATTAACGCGACAGTTTGATGTGTTGTGTCCTTTGCACAAACAAGTGAAGCAGAGCTGAAGGACTTTCACTTTCTCCCAACGCTCAGAAACGCTCATTGTTTCACCAAAAGTCTGACAATTCGAATTGTAGTGCGCGTCCATGTACACGTAACATCGCATACCTCACACTCGCTCCTGTTGCGACTCTCTACCGAGATGCATCAAACGTTGAGGTTGCTGTTGTGTCATTGGTAGATGGCTTCTATTTGTTGCAGTTGTTGGCGGCATAAGGCACACGACTCTGGCAAGGTCACTTAACCAGCTCGAAAACTCTTTAACTGTGGGGTACGGCTTTACATTTACGGCATAACAGGTCTACTCGTGTTGCTTGCTTGGCGGTAGCTTAGTTACAAACTGCTACGACAGTGTCGTGTTAGCAACGCAACAACGACTCTTGCTTTAGTTGAAAACACTAAAATTTGCTTCGCTTTGGTTTCAGCGATAGTTGGAAATTGCTGAATTTTAAGAAGCTGGCTTCTCAGTAAGAGGTCTGGGCGACCAAACTGGAACACCAACTCAGCTATAGCATTTGGCACGTCGTCGGGATAGATCAACTCGACTAACTAAACCTTTGTGTAGACGCATTAGGTTATCTCGATTACTATAGCTAAACGTTTCTGCCGTATCTTTATAGTTTGCTAAGAAGAGAAAATATAGGCAGATCATACAATTTTGAAACCAAATCACTAACCTCCTCATTGCATTTTGCGTGGAACGCTCCGGTCGCATCACTGGTGTTGTTTCACTGCCCTGCTGCATTGCTTCAATCACGTTAGAATCTCGCTGGCTTTCCTCTGTGACCGCCTTCAACTGTCCGACTGCATTTGTGAGTGCGATGAGACTGACTATAATTGCTGCCATATGGGCTGGTTGCGCCGCATCACCATCTTCATCGGTATCATGCTGCACGCCCTGTTGGCTTTCTTGGCTTCTCAAATTATATTGACTTTCACCTGGCATGATATCTCACAACACAGATCATAAACTCCCACACAATTATCGACACTCCAATCGTCTTCTGCTAACGATTTCACCAACTCGCTACTACAAAATCCTTTTTCCTCAGTCTCTGACTGCTTTTGGCGCCAACCCTACTATTTTGGCGGCACAGGCACTTCTCGATCTTGACGTTTTTCAGTTTACTCGCTGCTCTTTTATCTTGAGAAAATTGGCGCCACAAGTTTTTCACCACTTACAACTATTTTCCGTTTGACTTTGAACTACAGCTAGGCGAAAACACGCTTAATTTGGAGAACAGTTAATTTGGAAAGCGATGAACATCAATACAATTTTGGAAAGCAATGAAATATTCGGCGGCCTATGAGCAATGGCAAAATGACAAAATTTTACACACTGGACGATTTTTGTATATTTTACTGTATTAAAATGCATTTATTGAAAAATGTTCACACGTTGTAATCACAATTTATATTAAACACAAATAAAGTCTTTGAACGAAGTTACAAATGGTTGTTGTGGCTGTATGCTTGTATGATGGCGATTTAATAATTTTTATGTTGATTCAAACGTATGATGATTTGGTGAATTTTATAAATGTTGATGAATGTTGAAATACAACGTCGAAGCAGAAGAATGTTTAAGATGAAGGACGAAGTTTCCAAATTGTATTTTCGCGTGGTTCTCGGCAAGTGTTCGGTGCAAGCAAAATGTCTTCCAACGTAGCAAACAAAGGAATGCCAGCAAGTGATGTGAAGGATAATGGTGTGAAAGGAAAATGATGCAAAGATAAATGAAGAGGAACAAGGTGCCCTGTCACTATGTATTGGATTTCTGTGGACAAATGATGTTCTCCCATTTTAAAATTGCCACCACCTTTTCTATAAAGATTGAAGGACGATTCACTATCGAGCCGGATCAATGTTGCCGCAAGGACTTCTTCACGGACATAAGGCTTTCGTTAGGTTATTTAAGACGGTAATGAAGGATATGCTTTCTGACGACCACAAAACCAAACATGAACGTAAGTTGTGGTGATAACGTGTAACATCACATGGGTGTGTAGGTTACGGTAGATTCGCCTAAATGCAGTTGAAGGGTCGCGCCGGGCGGAATCCTCTGGTGCCTTAGCTCGTTCGTCGTGGGATGGGTTTTTGCCATCCCTCAACTGGGTCCACATAAACTTTAATTATTAGGATTCCTAACTGAAGCTAAGAAACAACAACAAAATTGGAAGCACTACCAAGGAACAACAATACTATGAGAAAGCAAAATTGGAGAAAGCAGACACCCTTCTAACAAATGTGCTTACCGATGGGCGAGGTCTAAGGTGGCAGTCGACACTCGCTTTCTTAAACCTACCCAACCATGACCTTCTATTACAAAAAATTGTGAAGACCCCCCCTTACGAACACCTCCTACCTCACTATGTCATCAAATTCCGCCCAGGAAACTCAAAAATTTAATCCATTATGTAAACGTTATAACCTCATTCCATATGTTTATTCATTCTAGCAAAACAACAATGAAAAAATTACACTACCACTAAAATTTAATGAAAAGTTAATCTCTTTTTCTTAACGGTAGTTTTCGGTTTTTTTTAAGGCTTTACCAACCAAAAAAATGCCTGGATCACAGTTGCTACTCACTGTATCACCTTACTGCGCAGGTCCAAGCCAATTAAGCTCTACTCAATAAAGCTCTACACTCAAGGCGGGAGAGTTGTAGCAACTAGGTATATATGTCTTATCCTAACAGCTAAATTCACAAAGGCTTTTCTTTTTGTGATAATAATCTTAAGAGCAAGCGATACCCAAAAAGAGGAGAGAATATGCAGACAGGTAGGTTGGTGTAAAAAGAATCAAAACGGTCTGCGCTTACAAATCTATTTACTTGGGTACATATTCATCGTCCTATGCACACACTCATGCACCTAGCGACCGGCGCTTCCGCACAGGTATATAGTGGGCAACATAAAGAGAAAAAGAACATAAGGAGAAAAAATAAATAAAAAAATATATTCACTTACATGTACATATGTTTGCTTACAGCTCCATGTTTGAAAGGCCTTCCAGCGTTGCAGATGCAGTTTTCCCAATGCTAGGGAGTCTATTTAGGGGCTTTACAAGAATTAAACACCTGTTTAATACCTAATTCGGTTAGGAAGGCTTTGAAGTCATTAGCTTTGAATTGGGTTCCGTTATCGCTAACGAGGGTTTCGGGAACTCCAAAGCTATGAAATACATTCTCTAGAAGGATTTTTTGTATAGCAGCGGAAGGAAATTTTTTTAAAGGTTGAAGCCTGTGGTACTTACTAAAATGATCAAGGACAATGAGTAAACCTATATGGCCATTTTTACTACGAGGGTATGGTCCTAACAGAGCTTTATTCTCCTTGCAGATCTCACATTGTCGAATATACTCGCGTATATCCTTCGCTAAGCCAGGCCAGAAAAGATAACGAAGTAGCTTTTCGATTGTCTTTTGTATGCCTGCATGGGAAGACGTGAGGCTGTCATGACCTTGCTTTAGGGCTTCGTTTTTGAGCCTCTCTGGAACCCATAGCTTACAAGTGGATTTATCCTCGGTGTCATCGCCAACAGCGTGTTCGGTTCTAATATACAAACGGTTATCAACAATTTTTATATCAGGAAATTTTCCAGGGTTTTCACTAAATTTGTTTTTAAGTGTTACGTAGGCCTCGCCTTGAAAAGCGTCTGATTCAAGATCTATGATCGGGCTCATATCTAACTCTGATATTTCATTTTCGCATAGCCGTGATAAGGCATCGGGAACGACATGTTCTTTTCCTTTGCGATGTTATATAGAGAATTTAAATTGCTGTAACCGAAATATCTATCGAGCAAGTCTACCCGAAACGTTTTGCTGTCGCATTAGCCAAAGCAGACTGGAATTGTCTGTTACTACCTCGAACTACTGGAGTTCCACGTAACATCTGAACTTTTCAATAGCAAGTATTACGGCTAAGCATTCAGGCTTAGTGACATTATAATTGCGTTGAGCTCGGTTCAATTTCTTGGACATAAAAGCTATCGGTTTTTCTTCGTTTTCGTCGGACAATTGAACCAGAACAGCACCTATGCCAAAATCGCTGGCATCACAATGCAAATAAAATCTCTTTTCAAAATCAGGGTTTGTTAAAACGGGGGCCGATGTCAAAATTTGTTTTAATTTGTCCATCGCCTGTTGAGCTTCCGGTGTCCATTCAAACTTCTTTTTTGTGGATAACACTTCCGTGATTGGGTAGGTGAGGTCGGCAAAATTGGGAATGAAGCGACGGTACCATCCACAAACTCCAAGGAATCCACGTACTTGCTTCAGGTGTTTAGGCGAGGGTCAGTTTAAAATGCATGAAACTTTAGTGGGGTCTGTACGAATACCTCCGCTACCAATGATATAACCTAGGTATTTAATGCTGGTGACACAAAATTGGCTTTTTTTCAATATTAAGGGTCAAATTTTCCTTGCGAAATTGTTCCGCTAAACGAACTAACACAGCGAGATGTGATTGAAAGTCTTCCAACACAATGCAAAGGTCATCGAGATAACCGAAAACACAATGTCGAAGGTCAGGGGGAATTATTTCATCCATCGGGCGGCACATAGTAGACGGGGCATTTGCCAATATGCATCTTTAAGGTCCAGTTTGGTGATTATATTAGCGCTAGGTAGTCTCGAAAAGATTCCGTCAATACTAGGTAAAGGATAGGCGTCCTTTTTTGTGACTTCGTTAAGTCTTCGGGCATCCAAGCAAAGTCGAACTTTGTTGTGTTTAATGACGAGACGCATGGGAGAACTCCAAGCACGTACCAATGGTTCAATTACATCCAGTTGGAGCATACGATCGATTTAGTTATAAAGCAACATCTCTACAGCCAGAGTTACGGGATAGAAGCGCTGTTTCACAGGCTTTGCCTCTCCTACATCAATATGATGTTGGATAAAGGTGGTACGTCCTAAACCTTTAGTAGCATTCGGGAACAAGTTCTTAACGACTTCTAACTGCTGAATTCGTTGCTGACTCAAAGGGTACACGTTTTCGGAAGTTCCAGTTGAGTCCACAGAGTTCTCTAGCGAACTAATAATGTTCGGTGCAAGTGAGAAGGTTCTCCAAAAATCGTGACCTAAGATTAGTTTCTGTTTTATGGAGGGTATAACGTGCAGTTTCATTGGCATTTTGACTGCTTTATAAGACATCAGAATGTCAAGAACTCCTATAATTTTCTGTTCTTCACCATCTGCGGTTCTAGCTTGTGATTTTAAAGATTTAAATTCAGGAATCTTAGAAAAATCTTCTGTTGCAAGTGCGGAACCGATGCTGCTTATATTCGCTCCTGTATCCAAGAGACCAAGTTCTTTATACGTTAAGAACGAAACTTCAGCATAGCTGCGCATATCGTTCTGGTTTCTAAAAATTGTCGAGACTAAGAATTTTTGGTTTCTCTTAATATCGCATAGAAACTTCGTAAGCGCAAATTACACTTACTCAATTTAAGAAGAATATCCTTAAAAATACGATTTCTAGCCGTTAAATAGTGGTTAAGCCTTTGAAGGGCAACAGGGTTAGGGGTAGGTGGTAGCGAATTTATTTTTTCAATCAACTCTGGCTGTTTTACGCTTTCGGGCCCACCCGGCTGGCGTTGGATGCACCCGTTTGACGGTTTTTCGATCATTTTCGGAGACAAGCTGTGCACTGTGGCTTACAGACATTCGGTGTCCCACATCCGTAGCAAAAAATACGACGTTCGGCCAAGCAGTTTTCCCAAATGTGACCTAACTCCTCGCAGTTCCAACACTTGGTTTTCGAGTGGCTATTACGAAGAGATGCCAACTCTCCTCCAATATATACATCTTCTGTTGGTTCATGACAAGCGTCCTCCAGGGCATAGACTTGACGGCGATTGACTACTGTTCTCGGTTTGGTAACTGAGCTCCTTTTCTAAATTCTCACTCATGTGCACTGACCTACGTAAATGTCCAACTGAGTGTACTGGCTGATACAAACGCGGATTTCAGGGAGCAAACTGTTTTTCAAAATCTCCACAACCTCTTCTTCGTCCATTTGAACGCTGGACTTATCAATCAGTGATGCGACGGCATCATAAAAAGAGGAAAATGATTTCCCAGGCTTTTGCTTACGCGACCTAATCATCTCTTTGCTCATAAAAGCGGAGCGATAGTCTCTATATTGCTGCCGAAGATAAGCGCAAATATCTGACCAAACTATCCGATCTACTTGCCAGAAAACAATATATGCATGTGCTTATAAATGGCAGTGAAGTCGCTAACTAAGGTTTCATCTGTCAATGATTTCACTCTATATATAAACTCTTCTACTCCTAAACCTTCCGCGGAGCCATCAAAGTGTAAATTCCACTTTTGCATGGTGTCAGCTGTCTTTCTATTAAGCGTAGAAGGTGCCATCGAAGCAGGAGTGTCACGGATAGGTATGGGTACAGCATGTGTATATGTCGGGCTAGAACTGGGTTGAGCGTTCTGACTTACGGTCATGTTCAAGTTCGCCATAACTCTAGTCACAGTTTGTTCAATCATTTCTTGTAAAATTCTGTAGTCAACCGCGTTACCTTGACGAGAATTTCGGTTTCGAGTGGTTCTATCTCTCCTTCTAGTACGTGTGTCTCTAGGAGGAGCTTCGGCTTGGTTGGTGCTTTGACTAGCATCCAGGGCGGATGACGCTGTGGCACTCGCAGCCAAACCACGAGTCTCTTGTGGCTCGGCAGAAGTTTCGGCTTGAGCTTGACTTAAAGCCTTAGTGAGGTTTCGAGTCATAACTTTTTGACCCGTAGAGGCAGTATTTGTCGTACTTTGCTTGGATCCAGGCGAGCAATTGCCGACAACTAATTTAAGGTCTGGTTGGTTAATAGTTTTGTTACAAATAAACCAATTATCACGCTCTGCCAGCCAACCTTCTAAGCAAAGCTTATGAAAGACCTGTTTGCATTTTAACAAATAACAGGGATGGGTATTATTTATCTCTTGTTTACAAAGAGCGCATTGAGTATGGGTTACAGAACCTGGCGGTGGAACTTGTTCGGGACTGTGTTCTACATTCATTATCATGAAAAAATATCCTGGTTCGACATTAGCTGATGACAAAATAGAGGTAAAACAAAAAAAATCAATAAGACACGATAAGTATGAGGAAAGGTGTTTTTTCTTATATAAAATGAGCTATTGAATCTATTAGAAAAGCGGTAACAGATCGTTTTACTGCAGCTATATGACTCAATTTATGCGGTATATGTACGCACATGCACAAGTTCCAGACAACAACTTGACCATACCTCTGACAGAAAACTATCTGTTCAAATAAACTTCCTAAGCTAAACGAGAAAAAATTTATCGCAGGGACATTCAGTATTGGCATCCGATCTCAGCCAAATACGCAATATTCTGGAAATGTGTACGACAGTATTAAAAAGTCTTTGCTTAAAAAATTAGGATTTCTCCCAAAAAAATTAAGCTAGATTTGTGCGAGAACCATTCCAAGGATAGCAGCTGAAAATTGCTATCAAAGTTCGAATTTAAGCTGAGTCCCAACCTAGCCATACATGCTTCTCGGCATGGTATCCAGGCAGAATAACCAGCATCGTAGATTGTTGACTAATTAAGTACTCTAGCATCAAGCATTCGGAAGTAAGACTGAGCTGATCTTACCCTCGTCAGCAAGTATGATACTAATTCCAAACTCCGTGTATAAATCTCACTACAAACCGGAAATGTGCGACAACTAACGATGGTTAAAACTCTTGGCAACGGGAAAAAAGAAAGCAGTCTAACTAGGTACTAACTTTGGTATCACCAAAACGTTAGCGGCCCCACGTTGGGCGCCAAAAATTCATGTAACATCACTTGTGTAGGTTACGGTAGATTCACCTAAATGCAGTTGAAGGGTCGCGGCGCGCGGAATGCTCTGGTGCCTTAGCTCGTTCGACGTGGGGTGGGTTTTTGTCATCCCTCAACTCTGTCCACATAAACTTTAATTATTAGGATTCCTAACTAAAGCTAAGTAACAACAAAAAAATTGGAAGCAAGGAACAACAAGACTATGAGAAAGCAAAATTGGAGAAAGCAGACACCCTTCTAACAAATGTGCTTACCGATGGGCAAGGTCTAAGGTGGCAGTCGACACTCGCTTTCTTAACCCTACCCAACCATGACCTTCTATTACAAAAAATTGTGAAGACCCCTCTTACGAACACCTCCTACCTCACTATGTCATCAAATTCCGCCCAGGAAACTCAAAAATTTAATCCATTATGTAAACGTTATAACCTCATTCCATATGTTTATTCATTCTAGCAAAACAACAATGAAAAAATTACACTACCACTAAAAATTACTTAATTTAATGAAAAGTTAATCTCTTTTTCTTAACGGTAGTTTTCGGGGTTTTCTTTAAGGCTTTACCAACCAAAAAAATGCCTGGATCACAGTTGCTACTCACTGTATCACCTTACTGCGCAGGTCCAACCCAATTAAGCTCTACTCAATAAAGCTCTACACTCAAGGCGGGAAAGTTGTAGCAAATAGGTATATTGTCTTATCCTAACAGCTAAATTCACAAAGGCTTTCCTTTTTGTGATAATAATCTTAAGAGCATGCGATACCCAAAAAGAGGAGAGAATATGTAGATATGTAGGTAGGTTGGTATAAAAAGAATCAAAATGGTTTGCGCCTACAAATCTATTTACTTGGGTACATACTCATCGACATATGCACACACTCATGCACCTAGCGACCGGCGCTTTCGCACAGGTATATAGCGGGCAACATAACGATCTACATAAATCTTCTCTTTGGGTCCGCTTAAGCGAAATGGAGAAACAGAAAAAATAAAAAAATATATTCACTTACATGTACATATGTTTGCTTACAGCTCCAGCGTTGAAAGGCCTTCCAGCGTTGCAGATGCAGTTTTCCCAATGCTAGATAGTCTATTTAGGGGCTTTACAAGAATTAAACTTTTTCTCGTTTCGCACTATGACTTACATTAGAGCCTCTTAGGTATATTAAATATAAATTTCGCTTCTTATTGTTTTTTTTAACTTCTTAACATTTAAACCTTTTATAAATTTAGAGATCTTTTTTTTTTGAATTAAAGGACTTCATTTTTTTACGTTATCTTGTAATTTCATTCGGTTTTTTTTCACTTCTCCTAATTTTTCTCATATTCTCGTTCTCAGAATTTTTACTTTTCAACTATCGTTATTTCGATTCTTGTTTTTTTTTGTTTTGTTCTAAAGCTTGAATTTTTACACTTTTCCAAATTGCATATTTTTTATGTTTTTATGACTTTTCTCTCAAACTTTTCTAGCGATTAGCGTCACTGATTCCAGGTAACAATAAATACACTGTTTTTCCCAAGAGGTAGTTTGGCAAGGAATGTAGGGACTTGTTTCGGTTTCTTCCCACTTGGAAGAAAACTCTTACAGCTCTACGCCCAGGGAAAGTTGCATTTTTCGTGCGAACGGCGGACTCCGACAGTTGTTGTAACCGTAGTTGGGGAGGGAGTTCCAAGCCTCCTCGATCATAAAATGGCCAAGGTGGGCATCTACATGATAACAGTACCGTCTCCAAATTCAATGGGATGTGTAAAAATACGTACGCCCACACCAATGCGCCACAATTTGGGCTTCTTCGGTTTATATTCGAAGAGGCGGTGGTGTGGGGTCTGACTATGCTGGTTGAATTTTAAGTCTACCAAATGCACTGCCGGAAGAAAAGAAATATACGAACTACGGCTCCTGATGGCTCTTGGCTTTCCATTCTTACCTTGTTGTTTTGTTGCAAAAATCTAAAAGGATCTGCTTTTAAAGTATGTACCAAAAAGGGCACGTTGCGCGGATACCTGCTGAACGCAAGGAAGACAAGTTGTGGTTATAAATTCAAGCGGTAAAAAGGCAGAGTGTAACCGCATGAGCGTTAATATAACCAAGTTTTCCAGTTCTAGATCATTCCTTGGAAATGAGCAGTGCTCTTCTTGCATTTTCAATGCAGTTAGAAGTAGCATCTTCTCAAAGCTCGGGAACCTAATTTTGCGTGACTCGAAATTAGTACGAGTTCATGCTCGGCTTACAACTCACTTTATCGCAAGCGACATCTTGCGTCGGAAATGGTATGCGATAAAGCACCGACAAAAAGCTAAGCATGTACATTGAGAGAAAATGACCATTAAAAATTGTTCCAAATGTTTGGATAAATAAATAAATTTTGGGTGGGACGAAGTTCGCTGGGACTGGTAGTGTATATATATTTTTAAAACCACACTTTTAACGAAAGACCCAAATAATTGGTAGTGTAGACACCCGGTAAATCTGTTGATCCGGAGTACTAAACAGTGGCAATACCACACATCAGCATTTGAATTTTGCGTTAAGCTCACCAAAATTGTTAAGATTTTGATAAATAAAATGTATAACTTATTGGTGATATATTCAGCAATGTTATGACATATATGGCTAAAATTAAGTATAATTGCTATCATGATATAAAAAGGAAGGTAGTTCCATTGTCACTTTTTGTCGCCATATTAACAACTTGATAATTAAGTAGATTGTGACATTTCGTGCTACCGTATCCAATATCTAAAATCCTCCAAATTTTGTCATTAATTTTTTTTATTATTTACACACATTTTATTCTTAGAATCGAAATTTGAACAAGCAAAGGGTACATATTTTGTTGGGTACGGCTCGGTTATTTGTAAAATCATTTTGGATTATTGTGTCCAAACGTTTAACCCAAAGCAAAAAATTTTAACACACACTTGTGGTCAAACAATTAGACANGACAAATATATGTAAGTAAATAAATTTCATAAGATTTTAATGAAAAATCCAGGAATTTTTCTATATGAACAATTAGACGTTAGTTTAAAATAAAAATTTCAAATGTTCAGATACAAACTTATGAATAAATTCGGTTTGAAATATGGACCTTTTAGTAAAAAATACTGTGGTCAGCATAGCCGGAGTTGGACTGATGAGGGTTATTTTTTCTAAGCGCTGCCGAAAGCCTACAACGTGGAAAGGTATTTTGCGCGAAAATTCTGTGGTTAGCCTAACCTGAGTTTACATTTTCTCTGTCTAAATGCTAATTTTACTCCATCCATCCACCAGTCTCCGCTCCCCACCCCAAAACCCTTGCACAAATAACCGAACATTTCCCCTTTTTTTTTTGAAAGACAAGAGTCTAATGCTCAATAAGTTGAAAATTGTGTTTCTAATTTTCATCTAACAATAAATCATCAATTTTGTTTCACACCCCCGCCACAGTAAAATATATTTAATTTTACCCAAAGAAACAACGATATTGTCGAAATATACTAGAATTGGATAATGCTCACTTCTCTGAGTCATAAGGCCTATGGGTCCCAAAGTAAATTCCGTTTTCAAGATACTTGAAAGACATGGACAAAGGCAATATCGAAATGTGTAATTTCAGTGTCTCAATTATAACAGAAACAATCGTACCCGATATAGAAAACTGTAATAGTCCTGGCTTGCTAAAAAAATTTTAAAATATGTAGTAGTAGTAGTATATCTACGCTGATTTCAACTATATAAATATTACTTGGCGAAATTTAAAATTAATGAATATATAAGGGGTTAAAATAAAATGTTTCGATATTTTTAGNGGTTTAAATTAAATGTTTCGATATTTTTAAATATTAATATTTTCTAAAATACATAACCGATTAAAAAGGTAATAATGTCAAAATAATTTGTTTTTCAGTTGATAATATAAAATGTATCAAACATACTATGACTATGCAGAAAGAAGTTCTGCGCAAAAAAACTGTAATATCACTTTTACGCTTCCGTACCTTTTCTTGGCACCACAGAAAGGAGAGTTCTACCTTGTAAGGGTTATGATCAATATGCGCGGCCGAAGGCCGCCTACGTAGAAAGAAGTTCTGGCCAAAAAAACTTTGATATCACTCTTACGCTTCCGTCCCTTTTTTGGCAATACAGAAAGGAGAATTAGGCTATCTGCACACTTGTCGTCCAATCATAGTTGCATTATCGTCTCGCCCTAAAATTTTGAGCCGAGCACATGCATTGCAAAGGAGTGGTGCACACTTTTCANGCTCACTTCTCTGAGTCATAAGGCCTATGGGTCCCAAAGTAAATTCCGTTCTCAAGATACTTGAAAGACATGGACAAAGGCAATATCGAAATGTGTAATTTCAGTGTCTCAATTATAACAGAAACAATCGTACCCGATATAGAAAACTGTAATAGTCCTGGCTTGCTAAAAAAATTTTAAAATATGTAGTAGTAGTAGTATATCTACGCTGATTTCAACTATATAAATATTACTTGGCGAAATTTAAAATTAATGAATATATAAGGGGTTAAAATTAAATGTTTCGATATTTTTAAATATTAATATTTTCTAAAATACATAACCGATTAAAAAGGTAATAATGTCAAAATAATTTGTTTTTCAGTTGATAATATAAAATGTATCAAACATACTATGACTATGCAGAAAGAAGTTCTGCGCAAAAAAACTGTAATATCACTTTTACGCTTCCGTACCTTTTCTTGGCACCACAGAAAGGAGAGTTCTACCTTGTAAGGGTTATGATCAATATGCGCGGCCGAAGGCCGCCTACGTAGAAAGAAGTTCTGGCCAAAAAAACTTTGATATCACTCTTACGCTTCCGTCCCTTTTTTGGCAATACAGAAAGGAGAATTAGGCTATCTGCACACTTGTCGTCCAATCATAGTTGCATTATCGTCTCGCCCTAAAATTTTGAGCCGAGCACATGCATTGCAAAGGAGTGGTGCACACTTTTCATTGTCGGCTAGTTATCGGCAAATCGTAGAAGATGCAGAAACGGATAAGTACGGCACTGTCGTTTGCTAATCGTTGTGCACGCATTGTTTATTTACATTTTATCGGGAAATATTTGTGAAAAAGTTAATATTTGCATTCAAATTGCATAAAATTGAGTATTTTTTGCATAAAATCTGTGAAAATTATTAAAAAGTGAATANTACTCAATCCCGACTCTTGCGTCCTCGTTCGCGCACTCTGGGCAACGTGAGCAACCCATGTGCGAGATGCGGTAACCAATCCGAGTGGAGCCTTGGGTCACGGCAGAAAGAGAGGGAGCTTCGGTGGGGCCACTCTGACTTATTCGGTTTAAGGGCTCACTGAAGTCTGCAGCGTCTGTTCACCAGTAGGTGCGGCTGCAAGCGGGTGTCTGCTTGGAGCAAGCGGCTCGCTATATAAACGTGTATTTGGTTGTGAAACCAGCAATGGGTTGTGCGCTGGGCTTGGGACCCGCCACGTAAAAACCACTTCCACTTCACTTCCAGTGAAGAAGCAAGGCAAAGCCTCAGATGAGACCCTCCG
>NW_016157998.1:172936-173658 GCF_001687245.7 Rhagoletis zephyria
CTCTGAAAGTATTCAACTCGGAACCCGCTGGTGGTAGCAGAGGAAGAGGGAGGCCCCCACTGCGATGGAAAGATCAGGTGGAGAAGGACTTGGCTTCACTTGTGGCGTTTCCAATTGGCGTCAGTTGGCACAGAGGAGAAACGACTGGCGTGCTTTGCTGAACTCGGCCAAAATCGCTTAGGCGGTTACAGCGCCAAAAAAGAAGCAGAAGAATAATTGCAATAAAATTAAATAAATGTGAGAATTTAAGCTATACAATATGACGAAATTGTAAAATTGCGTGCGTGCACAAAACACATTTCAGGAAAAGAAAAGAAGAGATATTACTGAAAAAATGATGTCTAGTTTTGTTGCAGCACAGTTCATATATTAAAAATTGCAGGTTTTTGTAAATATTTCGCAAAAATATCAGATTTTCTTGGCGAGAGTGTACCACGGTTAGAACAAAATGATTCTAAGGGGGTGTAGAGGGGGTCGTGCACATCACAAAAGTGAAAACCGGACGGCGAGGAAACTTATATTTTACGAGTAATTTGTTGTTAAAGTTGGAAACTTCACCTAACAAAATGTACAACAAACCATTTCAAACAAATTCAAGTCTACAGAACACACACATTTCAGCTAAGGTAAGCACTTTAAACTTTTATTTATTTTATATTTTGTTAATTTCATTATTTAACGAAGAGGAACACGTTTATAAATTTGCTTACTTTCCATTAGAG
>NW_016157999.1:0-21592 GCF_001687245.7 Rhagoletis zephyria
GGTTAAACATCTTTATCGACGTTACCGACTCCCTGTTATATGAATGGAGCCGAATACGTCGATAACAATGTTTAACTGGACATTATATTACATTTATATTGAGCCCAAATGCGTCATTTGGGCGAGAAACCTCAAATGCGAGGCCAAATCACGCATTTCTCCATACAAATTCACATTTCCAGAATGACGCATTTCGACGCATTTACACAAAATCACGAAACAAATGCGTTCCAATTGCCGTACTATTTTATTGAACGCACTCAGAAACAAAAGTTCCACAAAAGCTTTGGTTTGTCTTTGACATTTGGAATTTTTCAAACACAAAACAAACACAACGAAATAAATAAATCTTTGAAATTTGTGTGTAAAAATTGTTAATTTATACAAGAGCTTTACACATTTTTAGTTTAATCAAAGAATNGTTTACATACATTTTGTTTTTGTCTTCCCTTTTCATTTGATGAGAAGTCAAAGCAAATGCGGATCAAGCAGTGTAAACACCTTCAAATGACTGATTTCAAATCACGCATTTTGGTCCAATGTAAATGTAATATTAGTGTTAACCAGACATTGAGTAACCGGCCCATTCAGCTATAGAAAAACTAAAAATACAGATTGCTAGTACTTTTTACGCTGATTTTAACTACATAAATATTATTTGCCGCAATTAAAAAGTAAAGTAGATATAAAAGGTTAAACAAAAAAATTGTGATATCTTAAAATATTAATATTTTCTAAACTGCGTAACCGATTCAAAAGGTAATGATGTCAGAATAAGGATGCTTAATTTATCTTCAAGCTGATATATAAAATGTTTATGCTTTTTTATATATTTCAGCCAAAAATATTATAAAACCAAAAAAAATTCAAAATTTTTTCATAAAATAACCTTTTTTTAGAAAAAGTCTATAATCAATGCTAAAAAAAATGTATTATTTAGATAGTGCAGGTTTTTACCTTTAATCTGATATACATATTATGTTATGAATTGCTTTAGAGTTTTCAGAATTCAGTGATAATAAAAAATATAAATACATGTATGTGCAAATGCATATTGTAGTTAATTAAAAGGGTTGGCTTTCCATTATGGCCGTTCGTTAAAGGGGCGGTGGGGGAAAGGTAAGTGGGCATGGCACCTCTAACCCACCTTTTTGAAGCGGGAATGAACCGCCATCGACAAAAATGCAACCCCCGGCCACCTAGGTCCCCTATGGTTCCCTAGGGACCCCTTAGAAAAATGGCCAAAAATCACAAGTCTCATTTGCGTTTTTTCGCTTGATGAAATGTTCAATATTCATTTGCACAATACATTTTTATATAATCATTTTTATATACAAGACATTTTTATAACACACCCATAATAGACTTCACTGGGGCGGCAGCCCCAGGTTTACCACACCGAAAGGGTGACCTCATCCTTTCCCAAGGCTACATCACTGGGGCGGTATCCCCAGTTGGTGCACACCAAAAGGAGAATTCTATTTGGTAAGGATTATAATCCCTAAGTGCGGCCAAAGGCCGCCTACACAGAAAGGTGTTCTCTGCAAAAGGTGTTCAGCTCCGCTTCTTCGGCAATACAGAAAGCAGAATTCTACTTTGTAAGGGTTATGATCCCTAAGCGCGGCCGAAGGCCGCCTACGCAGAAATAAGTTTTGGGCAAAAGAAACTATGATATCACCCATACTTGTCACTTGCATGTAAATGCTTTTAATTTTTTTTATCACTAAATTCTTAAACCTCAAAAGTAGATCATAATAAAATATGTATATCAAATTAAAGGTAAGAACTTGAACTTTCTAAATAATATATACGTCTTTAGTATTGATTGTGTACTTTTTTCTAAAAATGGTTATTTTATGAAACAATTATAACATTTTATTTGTTTTTTAATATTTTAGGCTTAAATATAAAACAAAGCAAACACATTTTATATATCTACTTAAAGATAGATTAATTGTCTTTATTTTGATATTATTACAAATTAATTATTATTAAAATATTAATATTTTGAAATATCACAAACATTGTTTTAACCTTTTATATCTTCTTTACTTTCTAATTGCGGCAAATAATATTTATATAGTTGATATCAGCGTAAAAAGTACTGAATTTTTAGTTTTTAAAATAAATACATTTTTTAAATTTTGGAAATAAATACCATATAATGTATGTACTCTGGTTAATAATATCATAAAATGTATTAGAACCACCATTTAATGTTATATTTGATACAAATTAATATTGCTGCCCCAAACGCTCTGCGCATTGCCACTGAATAATAGATTTACTTAAAATTACATCCCTGGTCCTTGTTCCTTCTGTATCGCATCGTGGTGAATTCACATTTCTCAGAAATTTGACAACAAAACAAAACGAAGGGAGTATTTTATTTACTAATTTTTCCGATTTCTATTGTTTAATGTAAATGTATGTCTATTTAGGATATGTTGAGCCAACAAAGAAGGCGCATTTGGAAAATGCCTATAAGCAGGCTGGAATTTGGAAAAGTAAGTGCCTGGTTGCAGCATATCTATGTATTAAAAAGTATTTAATTAAATTGTTTAATAGAAATGTTATAAATCGAGCGGCTCATTTACGATGTGCTCCAAATATTTGGCGAACTTTTTTCGCCTTTTCAACGTGCTAAGTAACAAGTTAAGATGACTGCCATCACGGCCGGTAAGAAACCGCAAGCAAAGGGCAGACAACCTTCCAGGAAGCTGCCTCCTGTCCCCGAGTCGAAGCAGAAGTTCAGCAAGAAGCAGGTCAGCAAACTGCTACCCTGATCAAACGTAAACTAAAGCGCTCTGCTGTGATTGCACTCTGTAAACGTGAAAACTTGGTGCATGCTGAGAAATATCAAACAAGAAAACTCGGTGATGGACGCCGTGAGATGAAGTTGCGCTGTGTGGTAAAGAAATGCGGCCAATTCTACGGGCCTGAAAAATCCAAATTGGCTTTTGTGATCCGTATCCGCGGTATCAACAAAGTTGCACCAAAAGTGCGTAAAGTTTTACAGTTCCGTCTTCGCCACATTAAAACGATGTGTTCATCAAATTGAACAAGGCAACCATTAATATGCTACGTAGGCCGAACCCTATATGGGGTTATCCAAATCTTAAATCAGTCCGTGAATTGATGTACAAACGTTGAATTGTCAAGCACAACCATCAATGTGTCCCAATCTCTGACAGCTTTGTGATCGAACGCAAATTTCGCAAAGCGCACGAAATTCAGTGCGTTGATTATTTGGCGCACGGAATATTTACTGTTGGAACCGACTTCAAGAAAGCCACCAACTTCCTGTTGCTATTCAAGCTCAATACATCAACCCGAGGCTGGCGCAAGAAGGCTAATCACTACGTTGAGGGTGGTGATTTCGGTAGCCGTGAGGATAAGATCAACAAATTGCTGCGCCTGATGGCTTAAAGAGATTGTTGTTTTGTATTTAAGGCGACAATATAATTTGGCACATCTTCAAAGGGCGCCCAAGCAAAAAAAGAAAATTACAAAATTCCTGAAGTTGGCTTTACACGGGTCGATTTCTGTCGATTGGAAAATTGACTGAGATATCGACTAGCCAAAACGCTTACATTTTACGGTTGAATTTCAATTTACACGGGTAGATTTTGGTTAAACGACAAAAATCGACCGTGTAAGGCAGCTTAAATAACGTTCAAACTAGTCATCATCTTTGAGATGGAAAATACCAATAACCATTTCATAATTTCGAAAATTATTCCATTTATATTTGTTCTTGCATTTTCCACACCACCTGTGAGGTATGCTTTTAGGCGCGTTACCGATTTTTTTTAAGGTGCTCGGTTCCCCAGGAGGCCTATTTTCACCTTTACAACTTAACTTAAAAAGAATTAAAACTAAAGCATGCAATATATAAAGAAAATTAAAAATTGTCTTACATCTAGTAAACTTAAAAAATTGCACAAATTAATTTCATTTTTCTTTATAAAATAAAATTAAATATCACAATTCAGTTGAAGTGTATACATATGTACATATTTACAAAATGTGGTCTGTATGCACCCACAGTAAGTTTCCATAAAACCTAGCCTAAAATCAGAACTGAAAAAAACCGAGCAAATGTGGTCGGAAACTACTAGCTTTAAAAGCATAATGTGGAAAATGTTTGAAGAGCTGCGAAACTGTATTGCAATAACACAAATAACAGTGCATAAATTGAAAAAATTGTTTTTGTTTTGCTTTATTATTTTTGGGAATATTGGTTCAGATGGACTTCGCGATAAAGCCGATTATTAAGTATACGAAATAACTTAAGGCATGAGAAAGGCGAAATTCCGGGTAAAATATAGAGAAATTCTATTGAAATTCATCTGTGGGAAATAAATAAAAATTTTGTGTGTTTAAACTGCGGTGAACACGCCTCCTTATTGAAAATTTTTAAGGAAAAATATGTTCTTATTCTAATGGAAAGATGTATGAACACATTAGGTTGAGAATTACTACAACAATAAAAGGGTTCTATGTCATGCATTTTGTCAAACAAAGCTTTAGAAAAACCTATCAAATGGCAACAGGCATCGAAATTTTCGTTTAATGATTTATCAAGTTTTGCAAGAAACTCTATGAATTCAGAAGGAGCTTTTACTAAATTTGATCTATCATACTCCTTCTCTTTAGTAAAGGTAAACGCGTCTTCCGGAATTTCACCTTCCTCAAAACGTGGTAGGGGCTCCAAACAGTTATGTAATTTAAAATATTCGTAGTAAATGTACCCGCAAAAATACGCAAAAGAATTCCTTTGAAGAAAATTGCTTTCAACTACATCGACATCAATAATGCTTCTTATATCTTGATACGCTTGGGGTCTAGGCAAGCTTTGAAAAGTTTGCCAAGAAGTATCTTGAGCCAGAGGATCAGTACATACTCTTTCGAGAGTGATAAACGAAAAAAACTCCCACTCAGCGCTAGGCAAAGGTTCACAATTTCCACTTCTGACAAAGTTTACATGTCTGAGGCCCCAGGATTGCCTGAAAAGATCGGAGAACATGGACGGAGTTGTTCTCGGATTTAATCCTCCCCCCCTTCTAATCTGCCCAAAATAACGTTCGATTTCGTCCTGGCAAAGTCTTCTGGTTAGTATATGTTCGAAACCTTCCTGTGACAAAGTACGCCACAATCGTCTCAAGCTTTGAATGTTGATAAGCCAACCTTTGATAACGGAAAAAGTGTTCGTGATATCTCGTCCGACAATGTCATGAACAACTATTGAATAAAGGTTTCTTTGGGCTTCGAGCAAAAATTATAGTTGGTCTGTGGTTCCTGAATAAGGTTGGCCATGTTTTCTTAGGGCCCCAATCGCTTTAGTATTAAAGATATTAAAGAGTTGGTCGAAAAAAAGAACGAATTCGGCAGATTGAGAAGTATTAAGGTTTCCGGTACTATATAAAGATAGCATTGCACTAGCAACCGTATTGCTGAGTACTTGAGCAGCTAGACGAACACTCATTTTTTCAAAAGACGTGGGACTATGATGTGCCGTTGTCAATTTAGGCGCACATCGTATACCGCGATGGGAATCCTGTTGATGAAAATGCAGAATGTCTGTCCATTTGACAGGATGTCAGGATAAATAGATAAATATACAAGCTCAACGCGCTAATTTAGGTATACTTGTATGTATATACCTGTTGCTCGTCTGGCATATACTCCAACTGCGAAAATAATGACAATTATATGACAAGTTACTTTCGGTAACTCACGAATGAAGTTTGGAATGCAATTTCTCAAAAACACGACTACAGATTTTCTCCAAAGTGTCGGAGAATGCTATGTACTAGTTCATGAAATTCTTAAATAATCTTATTTTTTTTAGTTTAGTGTCAACCATTTATGAGTTTAATAAAATTTTGTCGTATACGACATTTGTCAAAAAATGTGCAGTCAGTTTTAATGATATACGCCAAAATGTGATAAAAAATTTTATAAATTAGCCATACTTTTACTAATCAGCCTAATCGTGAGTTTCGCCCGAACAAAATTTCGCCAACAATTTTTTCATCCACCTGTAGTGAATACACGCAAACGAAAAGTGAAAAAGTGACCCGGTTCTAGAAAACGAAACTCATGATAAAGCTGAATATGTCCGAAACTAAAGAAGAACAGATAACTCTATTTGAAAGGTCTTTATTAGTTTAGTACGACAGCAATACTAACGCAATTTGTACCAAATATCCGAAAACATCCAAACTCGGATACTAAAGAAGATATCCAAAAACCACAAATTGTCAAAATGACGTTTCCGGTAATTTTCCATCCAAGCGACGATATTTGAATAGGTTTGTATAGTTACCAATAGTCAGTACTAATTTGTACTGGAACCTGCAATTTTTTACTAGAAAAGTGTATGATAACTAATGTGACCAATCGTACTTCTTTCGGAAGTACAGTACTTCTTTTTTCCCTCTTGTACTTCGTACTTCCCAGTACAGTCAATTGTACTTCTTTGCGATATTTTGTACTTCGGGAGGGAGATTCTGTAACCAGTTAGCGACAATTTTTGGATCGCTGTCACACTTTTTGACGCATGATATAAATGTTTTTGCGTTAAAAAGTACGATAGCGATTCGAAAATTGTCGCTAACTGGTTACAGAATCTNCCAGTACAGTCAATTGTACTTCTTTGCGATATTTTGTACTTCGGGAGGGAGATTCTGTAACCAGTTAGCGACAATTTTTGGATCGCTGTCACACTTTTTGACGCATGATATAAATGTTTTTGCGTTAAAAAGTACGATAGCGATTCGAAAATTGTCGCTAACTGGTTACAGAATCTCCCCCCAGGTCCTGTTCTTCTCCGTTCTTCTGGACATTCGTCACATGGCCTGGGCGATAAATTCGTTTAAACCATTATAGTCGCCGTCAGAAGGTGTCGTGCAATTGGTTGGATCCATACATGAGGACCGGGTACATCCCCAAGCCTTGGAGGGTAGTCAGTGTTGCGTTCATCCCGAATTCCGGAAATAATTATCATGTTTCTTCAATCAGTCACTGTCTTTCAAGAGCTCAATATGCTTATTGCAAGAAAAGGTCGGTAAATACCGCCCTGGACACATTGGTAAAGTCGTCAGAGGAATCCTTCACGCATGAAGATTATGCAGTAGGAGCCTCTTTGATATCAATGGAGCCTTCAACAATGTCACTCCAGAGGCAATAGTCAAGTATATTCATAATCTGGGGGTTGAGACCAACCTAATAAGCTTACTTCGTGACAGAACTGTCGCGCCGGAGTGAACCAGGTAACTAGGTGGACGATCAACGACAGCGGAAGCCTAACATTGAGGAAAGGGTACGAAAGGTGCGATTGGTATTCATGCGTTGAGACTAGACATTTCGACTGATCCTTTTGGATCAGCAGTCAAGAGGAAGTTGAAGTGGAATCATCTCCACACTTTCTTTTAGACTGTCCAACCTTCGCGAGGCTTACACTGAGAAAAAGAATTAGTTTCGACAACTAAAGATATTTAGTTCCCGAATTTTGACAATATTTGGGAACTGTTACCAAGGATTTGGAACTATTACCATGGGTTGGTAATTATAACTAAATATATTAAAGCTTCTAATAGTCATCTAGGTTGTACCAAATCGTTAACTTAGTTGAAGGGTTTGGTAGATACTAATAAATATTTTTTGAAGCATATCTCTACAAACAAACATCCATTAAACTTAACGTATGGTTCATAAAAGGGTGTCATTAAGCTCTGATTATACAGATAAGCTTTCTTTCAACACATTGTTTAGTCATAGTCACCAAATCTTAGTTGAGGCAACCACGATTTGGTTTGAGAGCGGAACATATTCATGCTTGATAGCCACCCCTTATTAATGCTGAGCGCTCTCTGAGCACCTGTGAGTTTCACATACGAAGAGCGCCAGCTGAGCAATGCACACAGTCCCACTTATAGAATCGTTTGAATGCGCTAGTATGCCGACCATTGCATAAAAACGATTCAATGAATGAGACTGTGTGCGTGGAAATCATTGCTCCGCTACCGCTGTTCGTATATGGGTGAAACACGCGTGTGGTCACAGAGCGCTAAGTGAGCTATGGCATGTCGATCACTGCGCTAGGTAGAGAAAGAAAAGTGTGTGCTATGACATGCCCAGACTTGTTTGTCTCAGGATCAGTTTTGCCATCGCCGCGAGTTGTTTCGGTGTGCGCATAGTTATTTAAAAATATAAAGCTTGATGCCAACCGGGGTTTCTCAGAGGATATATAATTCATGTGAATTATAATTTGAAAGTATCTATTTAGCCAAGGAAAAATCAAAGCAGTATACTTAAACCAGCACTTCCAGCAGATATTGACCTGGGTTTTCGCACGACTGTTCCTGTTTCATCGTTTCTTTTTAGGAAATTCTTACCACCATATACATATGTATTATTTACACTAGCAACTATTTATGTAAATATGTATGTACATGTTTTTTATGCTTTATATATGCAAATAAAAGGAGAAAGTAAACACAACAACCATCGAGTAAATTTTTATTTGGGTCAGACTGAAATGTTTTTCCAATAATAAACGGTTAGCTGATTCAAGTCTACAGCAAGTTTACAATATTAATTGAAAACTTGTATCAACCAAAGCATTGTTTATATTTGCTCAACAATGATTTTATTCAACTAACAATATTATCCACTCAAGGTAGTCGCTTTGTAATTATTAACAAATATACATTTGTCCCAATCAGAAGTCTCAAGTAAATTGCAGACTTTCGTGAACTAGATATTTATTTCGCCATATCCAACTATGCCACTTGGTCTTTATAACCAAATGTTGGTAATTATAACTAAACCTTTTTCTGAGTGTAGATGGAAACATTTTGACTCGCACTTGTGAACAAATACTTAGCTCTCAGGGATCAAAATTAGCCGCATTCGAAATTTAGTAATCGGCTCACGGCGTTAACTTAACCCAACGTAACCTGTACTTCTTTGAGCTATGAAATAGTTGGTCACATTAATGATAACCCAAAAAATTTGCAAGAGAGCACTGAATCGAGAGCGTAACGACACGAGAGCTGCAAATTCTTGCTAGTGAAATTTTTACTAGCAGAAATTAGCTAGCAGAAGAAGAAGAAGAATAAATGTCAAAAGCCCCCATTTGTTGAATTGGTTTAGCACAAACCAAGGCGAATTTATCAAAGGTGGTGTTACTAGCTCAGCTGATTTTGTGTATGTGTTTCAATGCACGGCTTCTGATATCAAATTGAAAAATTTTGTTTGAATTTCTACACACACTCTTACAGATTTTGACAGTTTATGCCGCCAAAGCAAAAACAAAATACATGTAAATTTTTGTTTTTGTACTCCTGCTATCACCTTATATTGATTTGCCTTGGCACAAACAAAAGTAAAATGAGTGTAAATAAAAATATTAATGATGTACTGGACAGTGTAAGTGTTTGTGTGTAAAGCAAAGAGTTTAAAACTGATTTATAAATAGTAAAATGTTTACAGCAGATTGTCAAAGCAGTGCAACAACTGTTCACTTGCCAGTTTTTGCTAGTTTTGTGTTCAATAACTTCTTCTGCTAGTTTTCTCTTCTTCTCAATTTTACGCTCTATTTTACTGGAGAAGTTACTATACAAACCTACAATTTATTTAAAATAAATCTATTAGCCCTATCTCCAATTCCATGTAAATAAATCTCCCCAGTGCTTAAATAATTTTCACCACATTAAATAGCTGCACAACACCCTAGTGTTGCAAGCCACGCTTTTTCGGCAATTAGGGTGTTGTGCAGCTATTTAATGTGGTGAAAATTATTTAAGCACTGGAGAGAAATGTTCATATGGAATTAGAGATAGGACTGATAGATTTATTTTAAATAAATTGTGAATCTGCGATAATATCTTTTCAGCAGATGAATATACTTTTTAACCTTTTTCCCGAAAATTTACATACAGGCTCGAAAATATGCGAGTAACATTCAAATATCGTCGCTTGGATGGAAAATTGCCGGAAACGTCGTTTTGACAATTTGTGGTTTTTGGATATCTTCTTTAGTTTCCGAGTAGTTGACTAAAATGTTTTCGGTTATTTGGTACAAATTGCGTTAGTATTGCTGTCGTACTAAACTAATCAAGATCTTTCAAATAGAGTTATCTGTTCTTGTTTAGTTTCCGACATATTCAGCTTTATCGTAAGTTTCCTTTTGCTAGAACTGAGTCACTTTTACACTTTTCGTTTGCGTGTATTCACTACAGGTGGATGAAAAAATTGTTGGCGAAATTTTGTTCGGGCGAAACTCACGATTAGGCTGATTAGTAAAAAGTATCGTTAATTTATAAAAATTGTTATCACATTTTGGCGTATATCATTGAAACTGACTGGAAATTTTTTTGACAAATGTCGTGTATGACAAAATTTTATTAAACTCATAAATGGTTGTCACTAAACCAAAAAAAATAAGATAATTTAAGAATTTCGTGAACTAGTACATAGCATTCCTCCGACACTTTGGAGGAGATCTGTAGTCGTGTTTCTGAGAAGATTCGTTCCAAACTTCAACCGTGAGTTACCGAAAGTAACTTGTGACAATCTTTTATCCAGGCGACGATATAACATTTAACTAAAATATTCATCTAAGTAAATTATAATTGTCATTATTTTCGCAGTTGGAGTATATGCTAGACGAGTAACAGGTATATACATACAAGTATACCTAAATTAGCGCGTTGAGCTTGTATATTTATCTCTCTTTAACACATTAATTCTATATACGTCAGCACCAACGCCCCACAAAGTTAAGTCTGTATTTAATAATGGCTCTATGAAAAAATATTGATGAAATGTATTCGTAGATTTTTATTTACTTCATTTCATACATTAGTATAGATCTGAATGTTTTTTACTAAATACCAGGAATAAATATTTAATAAAAAACTATTTCATTTAAGCTTAACCAACTTTTAGATGCTGGGAGCTAATTTTGGAACGTTTATTAGTATAGATCTGAATGTTTTTTACTAAATACCAGGAATTAATATTTAATAAAAAACTATTTCATTTAAGCTTAACCAACTTTTAGTTGCTCGGAGCTAATATTGGAACGCTCAATGAAATATTTTCATAGACGGTAAATGCAACCCTGGGCGCATCATTAATGAGCTGAAAGACCAAAACAAATAAAAAAAATCCATCTGATCCAATATTCCCAAAAATTATAAAAGCAAAACAAAAACAATTTTTCCAATTGATGCACTGGTATTTTTATTATTGCAATACAGTTTCAGCTCTTCAAACATTTTCCACATTATGCTTTTAAAGCTAGTAGTTTCCGACCCCATTTGCTCGTTTTTTTCAGTTCTGAATTTAGGCTAGGTTTTATGGGAACTTACTGTGGGTGCATACAGACCACATTTTGTAAATATGTTCATACATATATATGTATACACTTCAACTGAATTGTGAGATATTTAATTTTATTTTATAATGAATAATGACTAGATGTAAGACAATTTTTAATTTCCTTTATATATTGCATGCTTTAGTTTTAATTCTTTTTAAGTTAAGTTGTAAAGTTGTAGGCCTCCTGAGGAACCGAGCACCTTAAAAAAATCGGTAACGCGCCTAAAAGCATACCTCACAGGTGGTGTGGAAAATGCAAGAACAAATATAAATGGAATAATTTTCGTAATTATTAAATGGTTATTGGTATTTTCCATCTCAAAAGTGATCATTAATTTAAACGTTATTTAAGCTGCCTTTACACGGTCGGTTTTTGTCGGTTAACTAAAATCTACCCATGTAAATTGCAATTCAACCGTAAAATGTAAGCGTTTTGGCTGGTCGATATCTCAGTCGATTTTCCAATCGACAGAAATCGACCCGTGTAAAGTCAACTTTAGGAATTTTTTAATTTGCTTTTGTTTTTGCTTGGGCGCCTTTTGAAGATGTGCCAAAGAATTTGTCGCCTTAAATACAAAAAACAAATTCTTTAAGCGATCTTGCGCAACGGTTTGTTGATGTTATGCTCACGGCTACCGAAAACACCAACCTCAACGTAGTGATTAGCCTTCTTGCGCCAGCTCGGTTGGATGTGTTGAGCTTGAATGGCATCAGGAAGTTGGAGGCTTTCTTGAAGTGGGTTCCAACAGTGAATATTTCGTGCGCCAAATAATCAACGCACTGAATTTCGTGCGCTTTACGCAATTTGCGTTCGATCACAAAGCTGTCAGAGATTGGGAAAGGTTGATGGTTGTGCTTGACAATTCCACGTTTGTACATCAATTCACGAACTGATTTAATATTTGGATAACCCCATATAGGGTTCGGAATACGTAGCATATTAATGGTTGCCTTGTTCAATTTGATGAACAAACCGTGTTTATTGTGGCGAAAACGGATCAACAGTAAAACTTTACGCTCTTTTGGTGCAACTTTGTTGATACCGCGGATACGTATCACAAAAGTCATTTTGGATTTGGCGCAACTTCATCTCACGGCGTCCATCACCGAGTTTTCTTGTTTGATTTTCTCGGCATGCACCAAGTTTTCACTTTTACGGAGTGTAATCGCAGCAGAGCGCTTTAGTTTACGCTTGATCAGGGTAGCAGTTTGCTGGCATGCTTCTTGCTGAACTTCAGCTTCGACTCAGGGACAGGAGGCAGCTTCCTGGAAGGTTGTCTGCCCTTTGCTTGCGGTTTCTTACTTAGCCCATTGAAAAGGCGAAAAAAAAGTTCGCCAATTGTTTATAGCACATCGTAAATAAGCCACTCGATATATACCATTTGTATTAAACAATTTAATTAAATACTTTTTAATACATAGATATGCTGCAACCAGGCACTTACTTTCCAAATTCCATCCTGTTTATCGGCATAATTTTCCAAATATGCCAGCTGCTTCATTACTAATAACCCCATTTTCAAACTGCGCCTTCTTTGTTGCCTCAACATATACTAAAAAGACATGAATTTACATTAAACAATAGAAATCGCAAAAATTAGCAAATAAAATACAAGCTTTGTTTTGTTTTGTTGTCAAATTTCTGAGAAATGTGAATTCACCACGATGCGATACAGAAAGAACAAGGACCAGGGATGTAATTTTAAGTAAATCTATTATTCAGTGGCAAGGCGCAGAGCGTTATATAAAGTTTGATGCCAACCGGCGTTTCTCAGTGGATATGTAATTCATGTGAATTATAATTAGAAAGTATCTATTTAGCCAAGGAAAACGCAAAGCAGTATACTTAAACCAGCACTTCCAGCAGATATTGACCTGGGTTTTCGCACGACTATTCCTGTTTAATCGTTTCTTTTTAGGAAATTCTTACCACCATATACATATGTATTATTTACACTAGTAACTATTTATGTAAATATGTTTGTATTTTTTATGCTTAATATATGCAAATAAAAGAAGTAAACAAAACAACCATCGAGTAATTTTTTATTTGTGTCAAACTGAAACTTTTTTTCCAATAATAAACGGTTAGCTGATTCACGTCTACAGCAAGTTCATAAAATTAATTGAAAACTTGTATCAACCAAAGCATTGTTTATATTTGCTCAACAATGATTTTATGCAACTAACAATATTGTCCACTCAAGGTAGTCGTTTTGTAATTATTAACAAATATACATTTGTCTCAACTAGAAGGCTCAAGTAAATTGCAGACTTTCGTGAACTAGATATTTATTTCGCCATATCCAACTATGCCACTTTGTCACTATAACCAAATCTTGGTTATTATAACTAAACCTTTTTCTGAGTGCACCTAGTTACCTGGTTCACTCCGCCGCGACAGTTCTGTCACGAAGTAAGCTTAGTAGGTTGGTCTCAACCCCCAGATTATGAATATACTTGACTATTGCCTCTGGAGTGAGATTGTTGAAGGCTCCATTGATATCAAGAAAGGCTCCTACTGCATAATCTTCATGCGTGAAGGATTCCTCTGACGACTTTACCAATGTGTCCAGGGCGGTATTTACCGACCTTTTCTTGCAATAAGCATATTGAGCTCTTGAAAGACAGTGACTGATTGAAGAAACATGATAACCATTTCCGGCCTTCGGGATGAACGCAACACTGACTACCCTCCAAGGCTTGGGGATGTACCCGGTCCTCATGCATGGATCCAACCAAGTGCACGACACCTTCTGAGCCCTTTACAGCTGCGCAGATATGAGGCCCCGGCGACTATAATGGTTTAAACGAATTTATCGCCCGGCCATGTGACGAATGTCCAGAAGAACGGAGAAGAACAGGACCTGGGGGGAGATTCTGTAACCAGTTAGCGACGATTTTCGAATCGCTATCGTACTTTTTAACGCAAAAACATTTATATCATGCGTCAAAAAGTGCGATAGCGATCCGAAAATTGTCGCTAACTGGTTACAGAATCTCCCTCCCGAAGTACAAAATATCGCAAAAAAGTACAATTGACTGTACTTCGAAGTACGAAGTACAAGAGGGAAAAAAGAAGTGCTGTACTTCCAAAAGAAGTACGGTTGGTCGCATTAGTTATCATACACTTTTCTAGTAAAAATTTGCTGGTTCCAGTACAAATTAGTACTGACTATTGGTAACTATACAAACCTATTCAAATATCGTCGCTTGGATGGAAAATTGCCGGAAGCGTCATTTTGACAATTTGTGGTTTTTGGATATCTTCTTCAGTTTCCGAGTAATTAACCAAAATGTTTTCGGATATTTGGTACAAAGTGCGTTAGTATTGCTGTCGTACTAAACTAATCAAGATCTTTCAAATAGAGTTATCTGTTCTTCTTTAGTTTCGGACATATCAGCTTTGTCATGAGTTTCATTTTCTAGAACAGGGTCACTTTTTCACTTTTCGTTTGCGTGTATTCACCACTGGTGGATGAAAAAATTGTTGGCGAAATTTTGTTCGGGCGAAACTCACGATTAGGCTGATTAGTAAAAAGTATGGTTAATTTATAAAAATTTGTATCACATTTTAACGTATAACATTAAAACTGACTGCAAATTTTTTGACAAATGTCGTATACGACAAAATTTTATTAAACTCATAAATGGTTGACACTAAACTAAAAAAAATAAGATTATTTAAGAATTTCATGAACTAGTACATATCATTCTCCGACACTTTGGAGAAAATCTGTAGTCGTGTTTTTGAGAAATTGCATTCCAAACTTCATTCGTGAGTTACCGAAAGTAACTTGTCATATAATTGTCATTATTTTCGCAGTTGGAGTATATGCCAGACGAGCAACAGGTATATACATACAAGTATACCTAAATTAGCGCGTTGAGCTTGTATATTTATCTATTTATCCTGACATCCTGTCAAATGGACAGACATTCTGCATTTTCATCAACAGGATTCCCATCGCGGTATACGATGTGCGCCTAAATTGACAACGGCACATCATAGTCCCACGTCTTTTGAAAAAATGAGTGTTCGTCTAGCTGCTCAAGTACTCAGCAATACGGTTGCTAGTGCAATGCTATCTTTATATAGTACCGGAAACCTTAATACTTCTCAATCTGCCGAATTCGTTCTTTTTTTCGACCAACTCTTTAATATCTTTAATACTAAAGCGATTGGGGCCCTAAGAAAACATGGCCAACCTTATTCAGGAACCACAGACCAACTATAATTTTTGCTCGAAGCCCAAAGAAACCTTTATTCAATAGTTGTTCATGACATTGTCGGACGAGATATCACGAACACTTTTTCCGTTATCAAAGGTTGGCTTATCAACATTCAAAGCTTGAGACGATTGTGGCGTACTTTGTCACAGGAAGGTTTCGAACATATACTAACCAGAAGACTTTGCCAGGACGAAATCGAACGTTATTTTGGGCAGATTAGAAGGGGGGGAGGATTAAATCCGAGAACAACTCCGTCCATGTTCTCCGATCTTTTCAGGCAATCCTGGGGCCTCAGACATGTAAACTTTGTCAGAAGTGGAAATTGTGAACCTTTGCCTAGCGCTGAGTGGGAGTTTTTTTCGTTTATCACTCTCGAAAGAGTATGTACTGATCCTCTGGCTCAAGATACTTCTTGGCAAACTTTTCAAAGCTTGCCTAGACCCCAAGCGTATCAAGATATAAGAAGCATTATTGATGTCGATGTAGTTGAAAGCAATTTTCTTCAAAGGAATTCTTTTGCGTATTTTTGCGGGTACATTTACTACGAATATTTTAAATTACATAACTGTTTGGAGCCCCTACCACGTTTTGAGGAAGGTGAAATTCCGGAAGACGCGTTTACCTTTACTAAAGAGAAGGAGTATGATAGATCAAATTTAGTAAAAGCTCCTTCTGAATTCATAGAGTTTCTTGCAAAACTTGATAAATCATTAAACGAAAATTTCGATGCCTGTTGCCATTTGATAGGTTTTTCTAAAGCTTTGTTTGACAAAATGCATGACATAGAACCCTTTTATTGTTGTAGTAATTCTCAACCTAATGTGTTCATACATCTTTCCATTAGAATAAGAACATATTTTTCCTTAAAAATTTTCAATAAGGAGGCGTGTTCACCGCAGTTTAAACACACAAAATTTTTATTTATTTCCCACAGATGAATTTCAATAGAATTTCTCTTGTGGCGAATACTGCGGCAACACAAAGCGAACAGGAGAAATAGGCAGAATGTTCGAGGAATGACGTAGAATGTTCCACAAAGAGAAACGTCAAGTTGGATGAACACTGCGAACAGCGAGAGAAAGAGTATGAGCGATAAACTTCAGAAAGTTCCAGAGTTGCCATAAGTGCCAGCGCAGGTATATAAGGGCACCGCCACAGCGAGGTGAGTTAGTTACGAGTTACAAGTCAGCAAGCTACAAGTAAAGTGAGCGGAGAATTGAGTTGCGAATAAGCAAGCTATAAGTTTAATTGTGTTAACAAGTAGTAAAGCGTGTAAAGTATTGTAAATTGTTTGTTGTACAATAAAGTTAATTGTACTACAATTTGGTCATCGATTGCATTTATTTAACAATCCAGAGATACGAGCCGAGAGATTTGGGAAATCCCTCAAGGTTTCAAAGATAATCGTAACATTATTAACTAGAGCACATATATTATATGCTATTTCTTTCAAAAATTAATATACTATATGAACTTTTTTTTTTCAAATATTTCTTAAGTTTCTTTCATGAGTGCTGAAAAGCAACCATGCGCTTAAGAAATTGTGTGGTACCTAAAATTTCACATCTGGAAACTTTATCCCCATAAAGGACTTCACCACAGTTTTTTACTGGATATACTGACCCTAGAAGAATTGTGTGATGGAAACTAACACATTCTCATTTCTCTTACTAACCCATATGCAAATTTTGCGTGGGTTAAAAAGAGACCATAAAATAAGGCCATAAGTTGGAGGAAGATGGAAGAATTTGTACACAAATGTTTACATCAGATTTTTCACACTGCCCTTTAGAATTTGATAGAAAATTGTAGGTAGCCAGTGACAGAAATCTCTATCAGTCTTGCCACTCAAATGATTTGTCAAATGATAGTCACTGTTCTTGCAGGGGAGGTTGGTTATGTTGATGTGTTCTGTGTCGTTCATGTAACAGAGTGCGTAAACTTATAAGATTATCTGCTTGATAAAGTTATCGGTTTAGATGAATACCACTAATGTGTTTGTATGGCAGTCTGCACACGGGTCGTATAGCTTTAGACGGGTATTAGAAGCTACAAACGAAAGTTTAACGCTTTGATGCCGCACACGTGCATTTAACTGGAGGGCTGTATACGAGTCGTCAGCTTGACGAATTCGTCAAAGCAAGCTAGCTGCAAATCGCTTGGCGTACAGCAGTGTTGGTAGCCAGGCGTACATACGCTTAGAAAAGAGAAAGAAGAAGAAGTTTGTTTACAATTTTCTGTGTGCGTGCATGCATTTCATTAAAAAAAAAAAACGATAAAACAATAAAATTCGTGCAAATAATAGAAAAATAACTGTTAATTAATTAAAGAAATAATAATTTTGCATCAATTAACATTTTTTGCCTGATACTTTGACTCTTTGAAGTTCTCTCGTGGGCAGATCTTGGGCCGTAGAGGAATTGTTGCTGCATAAAAAATTTTATACGCGTCTAAGGCTATACGAACCGTGTTCAGACTGCCTAATAGTCCGAACACAAAGAAAACGACGAGCTACAGACCACAGCTGTCAAATTTTTTTAACACGTACTCTTATGTAAATAATTATTTTGGTGACGACCCGGCTACGCGACGGGTGTGGTTGTGGCCAGATTAGATCTATTTATATTTTTCCGGCGACAGATAAGGTTCTTCCTCTTCTTTTATGTCAAACTCATACAAACTCATGATGTTGCTGTCGCGTTCAAAAAAATCATGTCGTCATCGACAAAGCGTTAAGAGAATGAAGATAAAAAATTGGAAGCTGTGGCCCGTAGTTCGTCGTTTTCAATGTGTTCCGAACCTAAATCGTTTGAATTTCATGCGACAGTGGTGAGCCCTGGCTGGCAGGGTACTGTGTACATTCCACACAAAAGTCGATGCATCGAAAAAAAATACATCGATATATCGATTTATATCGGAAATTCCAAAACATCGGTTTTGTTCGATACATCGAATAGCAAACATCAATGTTTCCGGTGCATCGATGTTTTTCTTGCATTCCTAGCCACTGCTAATTTGTAGTACGGATATAGAGAACGCGCACGTTGTTGTATTTATATCAAATATAGAAAAATTGTAAGTTCGTTGTTTCTGCAATTATCTTTAATAAATATCGTATTGTTTTGCTAAAATTTTTGAAAAACAAAAAAGTTATGCAACTTAGGCATTGAATTGCATTGTTGTCTTAATCGCTCTTCATTGTCGAAGTGTTACGTGCGTCAAATTTAGCGATAAATGCATGTTCCTACATTCATATATGGGCTTGGTGTTCTAGGTGTGCTGTCTTCTGCGATTGTATTTTTCCTTGGGCCGTGCAAAAAATAATGATAGATAATGATAATGATAAAGATCAGACTTTTTTGGGGTACATTACATTAGTAATCATAAAGCCTTTCATTACAGTTTTGAATCCTAAAGATTACCTATATGTGTAGATATTCATATGCATTAAGTAAGCAGCTGGAAAACGCAAAGGTTGAGCATTGCAAATCTAAGCTAATACATATGCATGTGCTATTCGAATATGGCCCCATGATATATATTTAATTTGAATCCGCTTAAGCGACTCGTATATAAATGGCATTGACGATAAATATATTATTAGAAACGAAAGCCAATGAATCAACTATTATAAGGTTGCCAAACAGTAACCTTGGTAGTATTCAAATACAGTAACAAAGCAAAACTGTAACATGGTGTAAAATTTTTTAATTCAGCCACCGCTATCTTTCCAAGTTCTAGCGACTTTCATACTTTTATTGTATATTCTTATTGGTACACTCCTACTCCCTCTCTCATAACGATTTGAAGTCAATCCAACAACAATAAACAAACCAGCAGACAAATATGTAAGTTAAGACAAATGTTACAGGGGAAAACTTTCCAATACGGGGAAAAAAACAAAAATGAGGGGGTTTAGAGCGGCTTTTTGTGATTGTAAATCTGAAAACCCCACCCTCCGGAGGGTTATACTTTTTATGAAAATTGAATTTTAAGTTGCAAAAAATGTCAACTTCGACCTCACTTTTTGCTTTGTAAACCAATTGTACTACAATGTCGGTGCTGCTACACAACAAAAAATGCCCAAAAAAAGCGCTGAAAACGAGAAACAATAAAAACATTGTAATTAACTTTTTTTTTAAATTAAATATCGATGTATTGATAGAAAAAGGGATTCAGTCTAAAATCGAGAGATTTTGTAATAAAAATGTTAACTTAGTTATTTATCCAAGTATTGATTTTTATGGGAAAAGCGGCGCAGGCGAAATTTTTAATAAAACAACGCGCGATTTTTTATTAACCATTTTCATTATTTATCGAAGTATTGATTTGTATGGAAAAAGCGCCGCTGGCGAAAATTTTTAATAGAAAATCGCGCGATTTTTTATTAAAAATTTTCATTTATCGAAGTGCTGATTTTTATGGAAAAAGCGCTGCAGGCGAAAATTTGTAATAAAAAATCGCACAATTTTTTATTAAAAATTTTCATTATTTATCCAAGTATTGATTTTTATGGGAAAAGCGGCGCAGGCGAAATTTTTAATAAAACAACGCGCGATTTTTTATTAACCATTTTCATTATTTATCGAAGTATTGATTTTTATGGAAAAAGCGCCGCTGGCGAAAATTTTTAATAGAAAATCGCGCGATTTTTTATTAAAAATTTTCATTTATCGAAGTGCTGATTTTTATGGAAAAAGCGCTGCAGGCGAAAATTTGTAATAAAAAATCGCACAATTTTTTATTAAAAATTTTCATTATTTATCCAAGTATTGATTTTTATGGAAAAAGCGCTGCAGGCGAAAATTTGTAATAAAAAATCGCACAATTTTTTATTAAAAATTTTCATTATTTATCCAAGTATTGATTTTTATGGAAAAAGCGCCGGAGGCGAAAATTTTTAATAAAAAATCGCTCTATTTTTTATTAAAATTTTCATTTATCAAATTATCGATTTACGTTTTCTACATTTGTGTACTTTGAACTATAATAATACCAGTAAATATTTCCCCCCGAAAGAAATTATACAGGAGTATGACCCCTATCGATCATAATATTATTATTTTTAATAAGAGCAATGTACGTATTGTATACTTATACCCCTAATTATACGCACTTATTTGTGGTGTATTTTTTTAACGTTTGGTAGCATACATTTTGTGTTAGTGTCAGCCATTGTTATTTCTGCTTGTTTGTGAAATGTGCAAACGTTTGTGAAGACATTTATAAACGCGTTTTACTTAACTAATTAATTAATAATTGTATATTAAGGTATTACAAACGCATGCGAACCTTTTAAGGATAATATATTTGTGTAAATAAAAGTGATAGGTGATAGCAGACGGGATATTTTAACAACAAATAACTTAAGTACCATTAGCAACAACATTGTGAAAGTGGTAAATATAGTTAAAGGAGACCTCCATCACTATCCCCACCGAATTTCACAAAAAAAATCACCATACTTTGCACGGAATAGCAATTGGTTCCGTAATGGAAATCTCAGCCTTTTTATACCTTTCATGAGCATGAAATGGTATTATAACTTTGGTCCGATGTTTGTAAGTACCAGAACAAAAAGATATAGACCCATTAAAATGTATACTTATATGATCAGAACGTCGAGCTGAGTTGATTTAGCCATGTCCGTCTGTCCGTCTGTTTGTATGCAATCTCTCAGTTTTCGAGATATCCGTATCAAATTTGGTAGGTGGGTGTATTTTTATATTGTATTAATCATTTGTCGGAACCGGAAGAATCGGACCACTATAACATATAGCTCCCATACAACTCATTGTTCAGATATGAGATTTTTCGTTATAACTNATATCAACAGAAGACTTACAGTGAAAATAAAGATCGGGTCACTATAACCTGCAGACCCCATACAACTGATTGTTCAGATATGAGGTCTTTTATCATAACTCCTCCATTTATGCAGCTAGGAACATGAAATTTCGCACCA
>NW_016157999.1:21798-22224 GCF_001687245.7 Rhagoletis zephyria
AACCCCCCCCCCTTGGGGACCTCCCACAGACCCCTAGGGAACCGTTTGAAAATGGGGTAAAAACGTAATTTTCCGAGGCAAACTGAGCAGTTTCAAGTGGAATATAACCCAACTAACGAAAAACGTGGGATTTTTAAATAAAAGAAATTATCCCAAGTTGGTTATCAGGCGATTTGAAAAAAAAAATGATGGGGAAAAAAATTAACTAACAATATTGTGAAATTAAGAAAAAAGCGACAGATAGAAATGTTCGGCCGCACTTAGGGATTATAACCCTCACTACGTAGAATTCTCTTCTGTGTTGCCAAAGAAAGGGGGTTGAACACCTTTTGCAGAGAACACCTTTCTGCGTAGGCGGCCTTCGGCCGCACTTAGGGATTATAACCCTCAGGCAGTAGAATTCTCCTTTCTGTGGTGCCAAAGAAA
>NW_016157999.1:25712-27091 GCF_001687245.7 Rhagoletis zephyria
AGATGTTGTACCTTATGTAGGCTTTTTCTATGCTCAAATAGTTAATGAGAGTTTGAGTAGTGGCATAGTTCCTTCCATCTGGAAAACTTCTACTATTGTCCCTATAGAAAAAGGTAAAAATACGATCAAAGCTGAAGAGATACGACCAATAAATACCTTGGCTAGTGACGAAAAAATTTTAGAAGTTGTCGTCAAAAACCAACTGGTGCAATATTTAGAAACCAATGATATACTCTTACCACAGCAATCGGGATTTAGACAAAAGCACTCGTGTGAAACAGCCTTAAACATGGTTTTAGCTGAATGGAAAGAAGAACTTAATAATAAAAAGTCGATCATAGCTGTATTCATCGATCTTAAAAGAGCTTTCGAAACTGTTGATCAAAAAATATTACTCGATAAATTATTAGATATTGGCANGTATTCCTAGATCTTAAAAGAGCTTTCGAAACTGTTGATCAAAAAATATTACTCGATAAATTATTAGATATTGGCATTCGAGATGTGGAATTAGATTGGTTTAAAAATTTTTTAACAAATCGAACTCAAAGAACAGTCATTGGTTCTACGTTATCAGAGAAAGTGGACGTCAAGATTGGCCTACCCCAANGAGATGTGGAATTAGATTGGTTTAAAAATTTTTTAACAAATCGAACTCAAAGAACAGTCATTGGTTCTACGTTATCAGAGAAAGTGGACGTCAAGATTGGACTACCCCAAGGCTCCGTTCTGAATCCGTGTTGCCTGGTAGTTATAATGTTTTTGAAAGCAAAGGTCATACGGGGTAGTACCATTTTCTCCAGTAGCTTAGCCAGCGATGACTGAATGCATATTGGTCGATAATTACAGACATTTGATCTCGGGCCGGACTTATGAATAGGGCTAATATAAGCTACCTTCCAGGCAGAGGGGAAGATCCCTGTTTGAAGGGATTTGCTGAAGATGTGACATATTGGTTCGCAAAGGCTAAAAGCACAGTTTTTCAAAAACACGTTTGGCAACCCATCTGGGCCTGCCCCTTTTCGAGCATTTAGTTTTAAGAGCTGTGTAAAGACATCGTTATAGCAGGTGTCAAAGTTGTTTAAATCAGCGTCACTTCCTGTCAGATGTGATGTGTCTATGCCAATATTACCCGGCCATGGACGGTGGGTATATATACTTTTGAAATACGAAGCAAATAGGTTACTTACTTCTTCATTACTTGCTGACGTACTTTCCCATGTTACAGTTGTTGGAATATCAATGCAATTTCGCCGTTTATTTTTAATATAGCTCCAGAACTTGTTTGCATCTGTGTTGATACTGCTTTCCACCCTAGCGACGTATTCCTTATAACAGGCTGCACTGATGGTTTTACACTCGAGCCGTAGAGCACGAAA
>NW_016157999.1:28075-32518 GCF_001687245.7 Rhagoletis zephyria
GAGGTTCATAACCGGAATACAAGACAGCGAAATGATTTTAAGTTACCGAACTATAAAACCGAGTCTGAAAAAATAGTCTTTTTTACAAGGGGCTAAAATGCTTTAATGAATTGCCAGAAAGTGTTAAAAATTGTGATATTAACCTATTCAAAAAAAGGCTATATGAGTACGCCAAATCTTTAAGTATCAGATAGATTCTATGATTGGGTGGATTTATGGTACATATTTCTATTCAATTAAGGATATTGTAATCTAAAATTTTTTAATTTAACATATTTATATCTAAAATATTGCAATGTAACTTTTTTCTTTTTTTCTTTTTTACATTTATTTTTATTTTAACTAATGCAATAATATTCTTTAAGTGTTGATCTAGGCTCGAAGAGTCGTAATAAATAAATAAATAAATAAAATAAATAAATTAAAAGTAGCGATGCAGCCACTATTACAGAAGCGCTTAAGGTATTAAAATTTAATGCAAATCAGTAGACAGTGAGGCGAAGAATTGCCAAATTGAGCGCAAAGGCAGCATAATAGAAGAAAAAAAAAAACAATTTTGATCAAAATACATGCGCGAGAGTGGTAGAATTTTGCTGCATAGCACGAAAACCAGGCCGTTGCCTATTGGGATATGTTAGGCCTTACAGAATGCAATAAAAAAACACATTTTTAAGATTTAATTGAAGGTTAGTTGGTCTGACAAGACTAAATTAATCGCTTTCAGTCAGATGGCCGGGCATGGTATTGGATCAAAGACCCAAATTAAGCCCATGTGCATCATGTGAGGCAAACTGTGAATCACAGTGGTCGGTCAATAATAGTTTGGGGTTGTATTTCAAAAATGTTATTGACCCGTTTATGCGCATTATGCGTAAGGAACAGTACCTGTTCATATTTCAACAAAATTTGCAAGATGTAGTCGAAAAAATTAGAGTTTCTGCTGAAAAATCAACCAAAATACACTGCACATGTTCGCAAAGACGAACAAAAGCAAAAATTTGCTAATTTGGAATAACCTCCACAATCCAGGGACATGAATCTCATCGAGAATTTGCGAAATCAACTAAAAGCGCAGCTTACTAAGTATTCAAGTCCGTCCAATGGAGTACATGAGCTGTGAAAGCAAACTAAGGATATATGGGAGCCTATACCTCCAGAATTCTTATAGAAATACACATTAGGTATGCCAAATTGCAACCAGGAACTAGAAAAAGCAAATGCATACTGAACATTGTGTTAATAATTACTTTTTTTCGTGAAATTTGTCAAAAAGTTATTAAAAATATATGAGTGCAAAACTGTAACATTTGCCTTAGCTATTGACATTGACACACCAGGGTAAAAATTAATTCTTGAATTTATTTTCAAAATTGTTATATTATTAAAATTTTAAATATCGAAGTTTAACAAAAAAATAATATAAGTAGAGTTCACTATTTGATGGGAAAATGCGAAAGAAAAAAATTAGCGTTTATTTTGTTGCTTTGCTGTGCGTTTGTGCAAAACGGCGCCATAACGGTGTCGTATGTTTGTTGTAAAAAACTGCGGATCTTCGCTCTTTCGCTTAATCGCACACCGTTTCGCTTCAAAGAGTGAACTCTAGTAGAGTGATTTTCAAACTGTTGAAGACACTACATTAGTCGACACGATAGTAAGTAACAAAAATACATGAATCAGTTTTTGAACGACTATCGAGTCAAAGTTACATGATGCATGCCCTGTTTATAGAGAAAATTACAATCATATACCAATATCCCCTAAAACTGGCTCATAGGCATGCCATTATAATGAGAGGTTAAAGCTCCGAAATACCAGACACCGAATACGGGACAAATATAGGACATCAAAAGAAATACAGAGCATTTGGCGTCCCGTATAAAATAAATAAATTACCTTGACAATGGGTCAAAAAAGACGACTGTCCCGTATAATACAGGACGGATGGTCACCGTAATTATAATGTAAACAATTTTGGTGTGCTCAACGCAAAATTCACCTGCTGATGTGCGGTATTGCCACTCTCTAGCACTCCGAATGAATACAATTACCCAACGTATACACCTACCAGTTATTTGAAAAGGAAAAAAGCAAAAAATGTGTTTAATTTATAGAAATTGATACTTTGTTATATAACGAAAATTTGTAATAAAAAATCGCGCGGTTTTTTATTACAAATTTTCCCCTGCGGCGCTTTATTCAATAAAAATCGATGCTTCGATTTATAATGAAAAATTTTAATAAAAAATCGCGCGTTTTTTTATTAAAAATTTTCGTCCACGGCGCTTTTTCGTGTTTACTTTAACTATAAACTATAACGAATTTTTGCATGAAACTTTACGAGCATGCTAAGAAACAGATATTTTTACATACATTCTCACTACATATTTTCACTTTTTTAATACTAGTATTTAAGTAATTTGTTGTTTAAATTTTTTGCACTTCCATTAGAAAATTTTCATATAAAAAGTGCAGCTATTACTTGTACTTGCATAAATGCACCATATTTTCAATGTTCACGTGTGATTTGTGTACAATAAATGTATTTTATTTATTTTTTAACAATATAAAATGCGTCTAACCATTTCACTACTTTTCTTCAACAAAGTAAAGCAAACAAATCAAAATGGCTGTATTACCCGAACAGAAGTGTGCTACCACATTTTCGAAAATTAGGGACCGTAAAATATCCAACTTATATTCATAATGACCTCCACAACATAAGGGTAGGTTTGAATATGTGCTTTTTAAATAACAAACTAAAAATTTTCAATTATGGCCATTTTTTTAACAAAAATGTATGTTTCTTTGGAAAATACATAATAATAATCCATATTTTTTGCATTTTTTAAAAAAACATTATTAAAAAAAGCAAATATTTACGCCTGCGTCGATACTTTTTATAATATAAAATATTTAAAAAAGGAAAATTTGGAATAAAAAATCGCGCGATTTTTTATTAAAAATTTTCGTCTGCGGCTCTATTTAAAAAAAATTTAAAAACCTAAAAAGAAGGGTAACCAGTAACCATAATAGACATCACTGGGGCGGCAGCCTCAGGTTTTCCACACAGAAAGGGAATTCTAGTTACCTCATCCTTTCCCAAGGCTAAATCACTGGGGCGGTATCCCCAGTTGGTGCACACCAAAAGGAGAGTTCTATTTGGTAAAGGTTATAATCCTAAAGCGCGGCCGAAGGCCGGCCACGCAGAAAGGAATTCCAGTTGGTGCACACCAAAAGGAGAGTTCTATTTGGTAAAGGTTATAATCCTAAAGCGCGGCCGAAGGCCGGCCACGCAGAAAGGAATTCTACTAGGTTCTTTCCCTATCAATCCGGACCGCATCCGGTAATTAGAGAATAAGCGAAAAGTTTGCTCTCAAAAATTTAACATAATACAGAAGTACGGGAACGCAAAAAACCACATTTCGTGCCCAGAATTTGTGAAACAGCTAGTGATGTGCTGAATTTGCGGTACCCAATACTCAGTACCCAAGACTAAAATAACACTAGTAATTTTTAGCAAAAAAAAAACCGACTTCAACTCCCATATAAAAAAAAAAATATATATATATCTCATGATCCGCTGATCGGATCTTAACCAGATTAGTATGGGACCACCTCTGAGACACTACCTTTCCGATGCAAAAAAGAATTATCGAAGTACTGAGTGAGATAAATTTTTGTATTCCTACAAGACCCACGAGACATTTTAAACCTATTGTGTTGAGTATTTGTAAATCAAACTTTGAAATGCATGATGCTTTTCGGTGTTTATGCCAAGATTTTAACAAGCATTATGATTGCATCGACATATCTGAATCGCTTTTTGTAATAAAGAAAACATTGCTCAACAAGTTAACTAAATAAACTAATATCTGCAACCGTGAACGAAAAAATTACACAATATCTATGACTGCTTAGTACAATTGTAACGGCTTCGTATATTTCCGCGACCGCGTAGGACAATAGGAGCAGGGATCGGAAACTCGGCCTTTCCGACCTCGCCCAACAGTTCGTCTATAGCGTGGAGCGGAAACTAGGACTTTCCGCCTGCCTCACTTACAAAGTAACGACTACGGGAACATGGATCGGAAGCTCGGCCTTTCCGACCATGATCAACGGCCTGTAAACAGGGCGGAGCGGAAACTAGGTCTTTCCGCCCGCCGCACACAAAAGTAGACTGGAGACAAGGCCTCGCCAGCTACCCAAATTGCTATTGAATATCATTGTTATCTTTACAAGTTAATATTTATAATTATTTCACTCTGTAATGTATCACACATACTTAAATATTCTAAATCTTTTTATCTCAACTGTCTGTAAGAAAACATTTTTCTGTAGACTAAATAATAAATAAATAAATAAATATAAATAAATATATCAAATCGGTTGACGTGGTCCAAAGTTATGCGGTAACATACATAAAAAAAAAAAAAAAAAAAAAAA
>NW_016157999.1:32613-51120 GCF_001687245.7 Rhagoletis zephyria
GGTACCCAATACTTCCTTTTTAGCACCCGATACCGATTCTTTACATTAAACCTTCGCCATTATATGCATTTCAAGTTTTGAAAAAACTTTAATTACTATTTATATGATATCGGCTAAAACACTTGAACTTATCGCAACAGAGAAATATTATTTTATCAGTTTTAATCTTAATAGATCCAAGGTTCAAGAAAAATGCTTTTACGCATGAAGAAGCCTTACATGGGGGAGATTCTGTAACCAGTTAGCGACTAGTTTCGCATCGATATCGCACTTGTTGACGTAAAAATATTTCATATCCTAAGTCTACAAAACCAATGCCGATTCGAAAATTGACGCCAACTGGTTACAGAATCTGCCAGCTGGAACAATAATGCTTCAAACAAGTACGAGTGGCCTATGTGCGCTTTTATTTGAAACCTAAATGCTTCGGTACCGAGTATCGAGAGTATTGGATACTTTTTAAATCAGTACCGAATAACGATCAATTCTTAAAAGTATTGACTCAGCACATCACTGGCTGATTCGCGTTGTTTTTGTTTTTGTCACTTAAATGCAAACTCTTGGAAATCGAATTTTTGTTTCACAAATTTGATTTTAAGAATATAAAGATTGAAAATACGTCACTATCCCTTAAAAGCACCAAGTAAATGCAGGCAACATGTAAACACAAAGCAGCTGATATGCTATTTGATGCTTTATCAATTTTTACCCGGAGAAAAAGTCCGTGTCGTTTCGGAGAGGAAGAAGAAGACACTTACGATCCAATACGTTCCAATTTTCGCTCTCTATTACCCATTTTGTTGAGTACGGGAATGATTTATGGGCTATTTTGGGCACACGCGGGATCCCGCGTCACGTACGGGAAAGAACCTACTGTGGACGCAAGTAAAAATTGTGATGATAAATCGTCCGGCAGCACCAACTTCGGTGTTCAGTTGCAACCCTCGCATGTTTACTACTTCACTACTTTTATAAATGTTTTATAGTGGTTAAATTGAAAAAATTGCATATTACTTAAAAGAAAATGGTCGTGTGCATTATTTATTTATTTATTTATTTATTTATTAATTAATCTAGAAATCAAACTTTTCGTACAGACTATTTGGTAAAAAACAAAATATAAATTAATAACTAATTTAGCATACTATTTAAAAGTAGTTTGAAATTAGATTTGGAAGAAGATAAATCGATAGCAGAAGAGTTAAAAGCGAATTAAACTCGTTTAGAGCTCTGCGAATAGGAGCGTTATTCGCATAATTATTCCTGACAAAATCCAGAGAAAAATGTCATGATTCCTAAGGCTTCTTGGTGGGATATTAAATGTAATCCGTTCGAGTAAGAACGGCGAGTCAATCGCACCCCGTATAATGTCAAAAACGAAAGTAAGAGAAAGAATAATCCTCCTAATGTGCAGTGATTTAAGGTTTATAAGCATGCATTTAGCAGTGTAAGATAGGAAAGGGTCAAAGAAATGTAGAGAGCGTAGAGCATAACGAATAAAAGATTTTTGGATACGTTCAATTCCGTTGATATGACATTCACAATATGGTCGCCAGATGAAGACAGCGTACTCGATCTTAGAACGAGCAAGGGTAGTGTATAGTAGTTTTATGGTATATGGATCAGTGAAGTCAGAGCTAAATCGACGGATAAATGCAAGCATTGAATATGACTTTGCAATGGTATAATTTAAGTGGCTGTGAAAAAGAAATCTAGCATCAAAAATTACTCCTAAGTCGGAAACTTCGCCAATGGTGGCAAGCTACGAGTCACCAATGAGATAAGAAGTCTGGGTAATGGAACGTGATTTGGAGTAGGAGGCATGGTAACACTTTTTTATATTTAATAAAAGTACTTACATTTAAGTCACATTTATCTATTTCACGCACTTTTTACAACGCTTTTATCAACTTCCAATGTTGTATGTCCAGACCACCATATACTATAAATGTAGCAAAGCTATTTATGGCAAATTCAGTATATCAACCTAGTCTAGATATGAACCCCGTTGTAGGCATCATATCAAGGAGATACAATTAGAAGACTCTAGATGTCGCCCCGCCAGAANACCGCTGTTAAGAAAAAACCTTTTTCTATATTTTTTGAGATGTTGCTTTGACCAGGGCTTGAACCCAGGAGCTGATGAGTGAAAACGCACACTGCTTACCACTACACAGCGGCCGACCATTATAAAGTATTAATGACATTGAAAATGAAAAGCGTGGGGCGCATGTAATACACTTGAATTGATATGAAAAGTAACATATGTATGTATGTGGGCATATGAATAACGACCGCTTAAAATCGATCTCAAATTTGTACTTTCGCTGTAGAATGTTATGTAGTTTGACTATTGTCAATGAAATCGAATGCTTTGTACTGCATGCGCTCCACGTTTTTCGTTTTCAATGCCATTAATTGTTTATAATGACTTGCTAAAATTTCAAAATCAAAAGTTATCAAAACAAATTCTGTGGGACTGAGAAATATTATTTTCTACTTTTTAGTCCATTTATAAAAGCGTTGTATATTAAATTTTATTTTTATTTTATTTATTGGTGATAAAATCGATGCAATTTGCATCAACATATTTGGTGAATTTCGCAACTTTAACAACAAATTACTTATAAACTATAAGTGGGCGCGGGTTGGGGTCTTCACTTTTAGAATCAAACTCCCCTAGATGCAAAATTTTTTTTCGGGTCGATTTTCACTAAAATTTTCCCTTTTTCAATAAAAAGCGATACTTCGATATATAATGAGAATTTGTAATAAAAAATCGCGCGATGTTTTATTACAAATTTTCGCCCGCGCCGCTTTTTTCATAATAATCGATACTTCGATATATAATGAAAATCTGTAGTAAAAATCGCGCCATATATAATATAAAAGTTGGTACTTCGTTATAAAATGAGAATTTTTAAATATTTAGTTATTTCCACAGTTAATTATTGCACATAACAGTCTGAACTGCGTATAAACATAATCAATATTTATTCCATTTAGGTTGAGTGGCAATACCGCACATCAGCAGGTGAATTTTGCGTTGAACACACCGAAATTGTTTGGTAAAAGTGCACTTTGGCGGAACCAGGCAAAAATTGATGAAAAAAATTCAAGAGGGGTATCAGTCGATGCGTTTTAATGCGAACAACAATAATCCGAGACTGGAAATTCACATTTTTAATTCATTAAGGAGTTATTCGCAAAAAACACTTGCACTTTTCGCACTATGTTTTGATGAATTTGACGCAAATAAATGGAGTAAATGAACTCAACTGAACACGTATTCATTAGTTTTTATACATTTGTGATGTTTTAAGTGTACATTTTTACGAAATTCTATATTAAATTGGAATATTGCAATGTTGAACATCCGCACAACAGTCTCGTGAAGTTAATATAAATAAGATGGAGGAAAACTAGTGTTGCCACTATTAAAAATAAAATGGAGGTAAATTGCTGCTGCCACTTTTTTAAAAAAAGTTTTTGTGCGTCCAACTCCTTTTTACGTAGGCGGCCTTCGGCCGAGCTTAGGGATTATAACTCTCACTACGTATTCTCCTTCCTGTGTTGCCAAAGAAAAGCGGCTGAACATCTTTTGCAGATAACACCTTTCTGCGTAGGAGGCCTTCGGCCGCGCTTAGGGATATAACCCTCACAACGTAGAATTCTCCTTTCTGTGTTGCCAAAGAAAAGCGGCTGAACATCTTTTGCAGATAACACCTTTCTGCGTAGGAGGCCTTCGGCCGCGCTTAGGGATATAACCCTCACAACGTAGAATTCTCCTTTCTGTGTTGCCAAAGAAAAGGGGCGAAACACCTTTTTGCGTACGCGGCCTTCGTCCGCGCTTAGACAAACTTAGCACAAATTGTATTAATAGAGTGGCAGCATCAGTTTCCGTTCCCACGACAGTCGGGTCTACGTAACCGGAACGACCCAGATTTATATTTGGCCAAGGACTGTCACTCCAGCAACGATCCCCAAAAACCCTTTGGGGAGCTTGTATACTGCTACAACAACAACAACAACAACCAGTTTTCCTCCATCTTATTTATATTAACTACACAAGATTGTTGTGCGGATTTTCACCATCGGAATATGCTATTAAATACAGAATTCCGCGAAAGTGTACACTTAAAACATCACAGATGTATAAAAACTAATAAATACGTGTTAAATTGAGTTCATTTATTCCAATGACTTCCGTGAAATTCATCAAAACCTAGTGCGGAAAGTACAAGTGTTTTTTGCAACTAACTCTTTAATGAATTAAAAATCTTAATTTCCGGTCTCGGATTGTTATTACTGGCGTTAAGACGCGTCGATTGATACCACTCTCGAACTTTTTCCGTCCATTTTGACCTGGTTCCGCTAAAGTGCACTACTACCAATTGTTTACATTATAATGAATAAAATATATGTTTTTAGTGATATATTTAGCGATATTTTGACATATATGGCTAAAATGAAGTATTGTTGTATGTATGGTGAAATGCGGGCAATTTGTGCGTTTGTGTGAGTGTAGTAAGCGGATAAAAAAGGTGCTATTGTGGCAAAGTTTTTTGTCCGCTTTGGGATTCTTGTTACTAGGGTCCAGACGCGTCTAATGGCACCCTTATCTAAATTGGTAGGTTAGGTTAGGTTAGGTTACGGTGGTTGTCACTCCGCACGGAACGGCAGAGAGACGCACTTAGGCCATTTCGACCCATTGTGATAGCACTTTCCTCGCGGACGTCCACAGAGTCGAGATCGGCTAAACACCGAAAAGTATGTTGACTAAAAATACCAAGTCTTGACCTTGTCAGGGCTGGGCAATGGCAGAGATAGTGTTCTACACTCTCCACTTCCTCCTCGTCCCTGCAGGCACGACAGAAATCGTTTGCGGGATAACCCATTCGCCTAGCATGCGCTCCCATTAAGCAGTGCCCTGTAATTATACCTACAACTGTGCTAATAATGGGGTGGTCAATTTGTATGAGAGTTTTAGATCGTTTTTCGTTTATAATTAGCCAGATCTGTTTTGTGACAGAACATGTTGATTTCAGTTGGTGCTTGCTCGAGGACAGGGGAACGCCTGCATCGAGCGCAGAGTTTGTTGAGCGTAGTTCAGTAGAAAACCTAGTTTCGAAGCAGAAATGTGGACTAATGTAATCCAGCTTACGTAAGCTTGCTGGAAAGGTGCTCAGAATTTTTGAGTGACCGAACCTATGGTCTCTCCATGTATGAGCTGCATTCAGTCTAGTTGCATTGCAGCAGGCCTGATATCTACCGTAGAGATCGGCATGGAGAAGATTCAAAACAGTATCCAGCGCCCTACGGGGAGTAGAGGGCAGGGCACCCGTGATTAACATGGTTGNAGGCCTGATATCTACCGTAGAGGTCGGCATGGAGAAGATTCAAAACAGTATCCAGCGCCCTACGGGGAGTAGAGGGCAGGGCACCCGTGATTAACATGGTTGCCGCTCTTTGTACTCGGTCCAATATGCCTCTGTAAGTGGATTTTTCTAGAGCCGGCCACCATACGGTAATTCCATAGAAAAGGATGGGTCGGACAACCGCCGTATACATCCAGTGTATTATGTGTGGTTTCGGACCCCATCGTTTCCCTACCACTGCCTTACAGGCGTAAAGGGCCGAAATGGCTTTCCTGGATCGTTCCGAAAGGTTCCGCCTCCAATCCAACTTGTTGTCGAGAATTAAGCCGAGGTATTTAACCTCGTTGGAGAGTGTAAGTCCCACCCCGTTTAGGGAGGGGGGCTGCAAAGACGGTATCTTATATTTGCTTGTGAAAAGTATAATTTCGGTCTTGGTGGGATTAACTTTAGGTCCACACTCCCTCAACTAGCTCTTCACGAGACAGAGAGCGCTTTGCAAAAGTTCGCTTAGCGTTTGGAGATGCTCTACCGTGACTGTGAGTGCAATGTCGTCGGCATACGCTACGACGTGACAGCCGGTACTCTGCAGTCTCATCAGAATTGAGTTTACTGTAAGGTTCCAGAGTAGGGGGGGAGAGAACTCCTTGATGAGTACCTCTCGTTGTATGCCTGGTTATCGACGCGCCCCCCAACTCTGACGAGACAATTCTTTTTTCAAGAAGAAGTCTTATAAGCTCCACCAGAGGCCGCTCCAGCCACACTTGGGAAAGTGAGCCCACCACGGCCTCTGGAAGAATATTGTTAAAGCCGCCTTCTATGTCAAGAAAGATGACTAAGGTAAATTCCTTAAAGGCGAGTCCTTTTTCAATTTTTGACACGATTTCGTGGAGCACAGTGTCCACGGATTTGCCCTTAGAATAAGCATGCTGACACTCCGACACGTCCTCAGAAGAAAGGCGCTGTCTGATGTGGGCGTCAAGAAGTATTTCTAGAGTTTTAAGAAGAAAGGACGTTAGGCTTATTGGCCTGAAGTCATTGGGTTTGACGTGAGAGCCCCTTCCACCTTTCGGTATGAAGATTTCGCTGCATTCACCATCAGGTTTTTGGATATAGTTTGGGGCAACTGGAGTTTTTGATAGGACCTTCCGTAGTCGGTTGTCCTTCGAGGTTTCCTCAATGTTGCCTCTGAAAGTTTTCCAAGATTCCCTTTGAGCTGTTCGTACTGAACTCTTACTAGCTGGATGACTCTGGGGATCTAGTCCATTCACATCACCCATAATGTATGAAATAAGAAGGTCGGCATGGAAACTAGTCCTTTCCGTCCGATCAAATAGCGCGACTCTGGATTTCGTTCATTCAGATCGCCTTCCGGTAGAGAAGTTTATAAGAGGCGGCGTGGAAACTAGTCCTTTCCAACCGCTCAGTTGTGGCTCTGGAAATTACACTCTTAGACCGCATATCGTAAGTGATATATTTACGGTACTGCTTGGAATCACGTCCATTCCAACAGCATCGAGAATATGCTATCTTAGTTAAATATACATAAGCTATTATATAGCTTAGAAGGAAAAGTGTAACAGGTTAACTTATCTTAAGCATTAATTTTAACTTTACTTGTATTAAATATTGCAAGACATAATTCAAATGTATATACGTGAATTTATATAGGTGAAATGACTGTAATAAATAAATAAATAAATAAAAAGGCTTTCAGGGCATCCTTGTAGGGTTGCCAAGATCCAGTTTGTTTCGCTAGATTAAAAAGCTTCCTGCTGGTTCACCTCAGGGAGGAGATCTCCGGATTCCACCATTGGGTCTCCTTTTGCCCCTTGGACGTGTTGCTGGGCAGGAAGCCTTAAATGCTATGTTGTTGTTGTAGCAGCACTACTAAGCCCCGCCTTTTTCGGGCCTACGTTCATTCATTTTCGTCAAGCTCAACTAACGAGCTGTTTCGATGGGTTCGGACCAGAGGGAGAGGGGTGTTAGCTGAGTCGGATTGAGCTGGCATGCAAAGAGGTGGTTGGTGTCGTGGGGGGACTCTCCACATGGGGATATTGGGGTCGAGTCTGGACAGGTAGCTGTTGAGGCGGCTACAGTATCCAGGCCGTAATTGAGCCAGGGTAACGCGGGTCTCTCGTGGCAGTTGAAGCTCCGTCTCTTCCACAGGTGGTGATTGGGCTCGTATTACGGCATTCATAGGTCGAGAGTCGAGGTAGGTGGTGACTGACTCTCTATGAATGTCGTTGATGGCTCGTCTGTATGTCGTCGGGTCCAATGGTTGGTCTACGTACTGTTGGACTGCGTCCTTGTACACGAATAGGTACCCCCTGACGTGCCTGGGCGGAGGCTCCTCCTGAAGCAACGGTCTGTTAGGGTGTTCACTTCTGTGACACCTCACCAGAAATTGCTTACAGAGCATTTTGTTGTGTTCCCTTACGGGGAGCACTTGGGCCTCGCTGTGCAGGTGGTGCTCAGGCGTCATCAGAAGACACCCAGTCGCTGTCCGGAGTGCGGCGTTCTGACAAGTCTGCAGCTTCGTCCACTGCGNTTGCCAAAGATCGTGGTGCGCATTGAAGTCACCTACTACCAGTATGTCAGGGAGATATCCAGCCGGGCAGCAGGTGACAGGGGGTATATAAACGTTGAATATTTCGAGCTCGACATCGCCTGACCGGACAGCTATGCCCTGACATTCTAGGGTAGTGTCCCTCGGGTCGATGTCTTCTTCGATAAGCCGATACTGCACTGTGTGGTTTAAGATGAACGCTAGTCCGCCACCATTATCTCGCTCGCGATCTTTATGTCGCAGGCTTTGGTGACAAGGTCTCTTCGGGAGAGCCTAAAGGAAATATATTGATGATCGGAGAATGAATGTTGACTTAAGACATGCCAGTCCCTGACGTACTCAGAGAAGTAATTTAGTAGATTATCGTAATGTCCAGAACTTCCTTTCTGTTGGAAGTTATAAACGTTTATTTATTTGAAGAATTGCTTATACATAGATCAGAACTGAGAATAAAGTCGAGTAGTGACTCACCTCGAGGGTTGATGTCGCTGGAGCCCCATAAAACATGGTGAGAGTTTGCGTCAGACCCGATGACCATGGGAAGACGAGAGTCGGGTCTACGTAACCGGAACGACCCAGATTTATATCTGACCAAGGACTGTCACTCCAGCAACACTCCCCAAAAAGTCTTTGAGGAATTTGTATGCTGCTACAACAACAACAACAACCATGGGAAGCTTCCTGTAGTTGGCCTCCTTCACCACGCCCTGCAGTCGATTTGGCGGAAAGTCTTGACAGTCGTGCGCCATGTATGAGGACACTATCCAGATGGATATCGTCCCCAGCTGCACGCTGACACAAACGGTGTCCTCGTCACTGTACTGAGAGAGTAGAAAATAAGAAAGATTCTTTTTAATTAGAATACAAGTTCGAATCCTACCTGTGACTGGTGTTGAGACCACCTGGTAGGCGCCAGAGTTTAGACAGGAAACCTTGTTCTTGACGATCCAAGGTTCTTGGATAAGAACGAGATCCTCTGCTTTGTTGCCGAGGTGTAGAAGTAGGGCAGCCGAAGCCGCCTTAGAGTGGTGCAAGTTAATCTGTAGCACTTGCACCATTATCGGAGTCCGGGGGAGGGTCCTCGTCCATCGCTTCAGGCTCCCCACCTTGGGAAGCTACGATAGTGCAATCGAGCTCCTCCGGTTCTGAAGCCAGAAGCTGGTCCTCTGGTAGTGTGGCCCAGCGGCTGTAGACCGACCCTACGTAAGCGGAGACTGAGCACGTATCGCTCTCAGACTCCGTCGCGGTGTCGGATACATCTGCAGGGCACACTTCCTCCATATCCACTGGTCCGCTCGGGGCGTTGCCAGGGTTAGAAATTTCTCGCGTCGGCTCGCTCGTGGCGTTGTGCGAAGCGTTGGGGCGCTCGAGGCGCCACCCTCCTCAGTCCTTTGACACTCCTGCTCTTGCTGGTGGGGCTTCAGTGTGATGGAGTAAAAGCCGTAGCTTATTACACCACCACAGCTCCCGAGGACTGGGATGGAAGCATCGTTAATCACGAGTGCGACGTAACGGCGCTTCTCCTTGACTTCGTCAACTCGAGTTATTCTCCAATCATTGGTGGGTAACCCCTCGTTGCCCAGCTGAATGAGTTCCAGAATCTCATTAGGCTCGGATGGTTTGGTTGGTACCCAGGCCCAGGCTCGTGGACTGCTAGGGATCTCGTCCCATGCACAGCAGCCAAGTCTGACCCCGGCCACAGCTGCCCNGTCTTGACAGTCGTGCGCCATGTATGAGGACACTATCCAGATGGATATCGTCCCCAGCTGCACGCTGACACAAACGGTGTCCTCGTCACTGTACTGAGAGAGTAGAAAATAAGAAAGATTCTTTTTAATTAGAATACAAGTTCGAATCCTACCTGTGACTGGTGTTGAGACCACCTGGTAGGCGCCAGAGTTTAGACAGGAAACCTTGTTCTTGACGATCCAAGGTTCTTGGATAAGAACGAGATCCTCTGCTTTGTTGCCGAGGTGTAGAAGTAGGGCAGCCGAAGCCGCCTTAGAGTGGTGCAAGTTAATCTGTAGCACTTGCACCATTATCGGAGTCCGGGGGAGGGTCCTCGTCCATCGCTTCAGGCTCCCCACCTTGGGAAGCTACGATAGTGCAATCGAGCTCCTCCGGTTCTGAAGCCAGAAGCTGGTCCTCTGGTAGTGTGGCCCAGCGGCTGTAGACCGACCCTACGTAAGCGGAGACTGAGCACGTATCGCTCTCAGACTCCGTCGCGGTGTCGGATACATCTGCAGGGCACACTTCCTCCATATCCACTGGTCCGCTCGGGGCGTTGCCAGGGTTAGAAATTTCTCGCGTCGGCTCGCTCGTGGCGTTGTGCGAAGCGTTGGGGCGCTCGAGGCGCCACCCTCCTCAGTCCTTTGACACTCCTGCTCTTGCTGGTGGGGCTTCAGTGTGATGGAGTAAAAGCCGTAGCTTATTACACCACCACAGCTCCCGAGGACTGGGATGGAAGCATCGTTAATCACGAGTGCGACGTAACGGCGCTTCTCCTTGACTTCGTCAACTCGAGTTATTCTCCAATCATTGGTGGGTAACCCCTCGTTGCCCAGCTGAATGAGTTCCAGAATCTCATTAGGCTCGGATGGTTTGGTTGGTACCCAGGCCCAGGCTCGTGGACTGCTAGGGATCTCGTCCCATGCACAGCAGCCAAGTCTGACCCCGGCCACAGCTGCCCCATAGAAGCGATTGCCTCCTTATACAGCGCAGCTGAGCGCTCGTCGGCGCAGGAGACTAGCTTCACCCTACATTGATGTCATCCGGCATCGCGTATTACAGGTGCAGGGCCAGGATGCTTCTCCAGTATCCCTTTGTACACCATACACATTCCCATTAGGACAGACTTCCAGTTATCTGGAGAGATATAACAGTCAGGGTTGCCCCTATCCAGCACTGCCAGCGTGAAGTGCTCCTTGGCCGCTTCGCTTTAGGTCCGAGAAGGCAGGGATGCAGGCTGAGGGGGAGGTAGGTTCGAGGTTTTGTGCCTCTTGGATTCACTCGAGGTATTATCCAAAGATCGATGTCTTTTCGAGGTGTTGGTGGTGTGAGTCCCGCCGCTATTTCCTGTTTTGCGCTTGCTTCTAGCGGCGAGAATCCCTTTTGCCCATTCTAATTTGGTTTTTTGCTCCACCGTCAGCTCATTTTCGGGGATGGTTCCGAGCTTGTCGATGATTTTCGGCGCAGCTCGACGGTCCCGTTGAGCCCTGATGGATGGAGCAACCTTCTTTAAGGCTTTGGAGCAGCAGGGGCGCACTATAGGCAAAACACGAGCTTTTTTTTCTTCAAAATCGTAGATCTTCGGTTAGAAAAGAGATAATGGAATGAAAATTTTTTTATCGTGAAGATAAATGATTATATAATGTAGGAAAACTATAGGGAAGTTACAACAACAATAACTTAACCCTCAAAATACAGTTCACAATGGCACGTTCAAAAGCATATTGAGAACCTTTTTCCTCTGCCTTGAAAGGGATAAAAAGCGTTTCACATATGACAGACTCTGCATTAAAGGGTTAAATGCTGCACTTTCGAAAGATATCGACCAGTATAACCATTTTTGTTATATACATTGTTTTGTGAAAGCTGATAGTTTACGAGTTATGAGGAAGCTTTTCGTTTTCCAATCTGGCCACTCGGGTACAGCATCCATTGTCCCAAAAATCGAATCTTAAGATAAAATAAAGAGAAATCTTTCAGAAACAGTGCTAATGGTGTATTAAATATAGTGTTTTCAAATAGAATGGCAGCCAAAATCCAAAATTAAAAAAAAGTGACATTTTGAACTGTATTTTGAGGGTTAAGTTATTGTTGTTGTAACTTCTCCATAGTTTTCCTACATTATATGATTATTTATCTTCACGATAAAAAAATTTTCATTCCATTATCTCTTCTAACCGAAGATCTACGATTTTGAAAAAAAACTCGTGTTTTGCCTATAGTGGGGCGCTGATGCGAGTCATTTGCCTCCGACTCTGCTGAAGCGAAAATTGCGCAGGGTGCAGGCTCGGACGTCGACGGCCTGTCCGTAGAGGACTTTGCACCCACGTCCTTGGCCTATTGTCGAGTGCCCGGAACGGGCCTAGGGAGACGGGCCGTCTGCGTGCCTTCCACCGGTTTGGAACTTCCCTCGGGGGGGTTTGCTCATTCCGGTGTCTTCGGAGGTAGGCTTGTCCACAGGGGGTATAGCTTTTCCCTCCGACGGTGCAGGTGACCTGAAAAAGGTTTGATGGGACAGGTCCAATCGGTGCCGTCAAAGCAGTTTCCGAGATTTTTGACTTCGTTTTCTTGCCGTGTCCGACGGCAGCACTTATACCCGTGCGGGGATCCGAGGCTCTTTTAAAATTATTCATCATCTGTGTCTTTGGTCACCTACTCAGATGAGACCTTTCGGTGACCGTAAAAAGTTGAAGGGGAAAAGAACGGTCGCCTACGGCAGAGCCCCTTGCCGCAGCAATTCCACCGTTACTCCCGGAGGCGGACAGGTATCCGGGAGGCGCCGTTAGAATACAGTCGGAAAGCCCCCAGACTGCAAACCGTCCAATGGGCACGGTGACGCATGAAACCCTGGATTGGGGGGAGAGGGAAGATTTGACTCCCTCCGGGTCTAGATCCGTAGTGTTCTGTGGAAACAGGGTCACCTCTTGAAGGATGCCCACGTGCTGTNACTATAGGCAAAACACGAGCTTTTTTTTCTTCAAAATCGTAGATCTTCGGTTAGAAAAGAGATAATGGAATGAAAATTTTTTTATCGTGAAGATAAATGATTATATAATGTAGGAAAACTATAGGGAAGTTACAACAACAATAACTTAACCCTCAAAATACAGTTCACAATGGCACGTTCAAAAGCATATTGAGAACCTTTTTCCTCTGCCTTGAAAGGGATAAAAAGCGTTTCACATATGACAGACTCTGCATTAAAGGGTTAAATGCTGCACTTTCGAAAGATATCGACCAGTATAACCATTTTTGTTATATACATTGTTTTGTGAAAGCTGATAGTTTACGAGTTATGAGGAAGCTTTTCGTTTTCCAATCTGGCCACTCGGGTACAGCATCCATTGTCCCAAAAATCGAATCTTAAGATAAAATAAAGAGAAATCTTTCAGAAACAGTGCTAATGGTGTATTAAATATAGTGTTTTCAAATAGAATGGCAGCCAAAATCCAAAATTAAAAAAAAGTGACATTTTGAACTGTATTTTGAGGGTTAAGTTATTGTTGTTGTAACTTCTCCATAGTTTTCCTACATTATATGATTATTTATCTTCACGATAAAAAAATTTTCATTCCATTATCTCTTCTAACCGAAGATCTACGATTTTGAAAAAAAACTCGTGTTTTGCCTATAGTGGGGCGCTGATGCGAGTCATTTGCCTCCGACTCTGCTGAAGCGAAAATTGCGCAGGGTGCAGGCTCGGACGTCGACGGCCTGTCCGTAGAGGACTTTGCACCCACGTCCTTGGCCTATTGTCGAGTGCCCGGAACGGGCCTAGGGAGACGGGCCGTCTGCGTGCCTTCCACCGGTTTGGAACTTCCCTCGGGGGGGTTTGCTCATTCCGGTGTCTTCGGAGGTAGGCTTGTCCACAGGGGGTATAGCTTTTCCCTCCGACGGTGCAGGTGACCTGAAAAAGGTTTGATGGGACAGGTCCAATCGGTGCCGTCAAAGCAGTTTCCGAGATTTTTGACTTCGTTTTCTTGCCGTGTCCGACGGCAGCACTTATACCCGTGCGGGGATCCGAGGCTCTTTTAAAATTATTCATCATCTGTGTCTTTGGTCACCTACTCAGATGAGACCTTTCGGTGACCGTAAAAAGTTGAAGGGGAAAAGAACGGTCGCCTACGGCAGAGCCCCTTGCCGCAGCAATTCCACCGTTACTCCCGGAGGCGGACAGGTATCCGGGAGGCGCCGTTAGAATACAGTCGGAAAGCCCCCAGACTGCAAACCGTCCAATGGGCACGGTGACGCATGAAACCCTGGATTGGGGGGAGAGGGAAGATTTGACTCCCTCCGGGTCTAGATCCGTAGTGTTCTGTGGAAACAGGGTCACCTCTTGAAGGATGCCCACGTGCTGTGTTACGCTTCATCCACACCCTGCATTTTGGCTCGACCTCATCTAAATTGGTAGGTTTTGAGAGGTTTTGGTGGTTGATAAGGCGATTTTACAGACAATTTTATAAGCGAGCCCAACTAAATACGCGGCGGATAAAACTTGTGTTCAGCCCTTTTGATAAATTTTAGGGGTTGAAAGCCCACCTAGATAATTACCAAATACCGTAATAAGCGCTCAACGGCTGCTTCCAAAGATAACTTTTCATGCTATAAAAAAACGCGTACACATTCCTTACAAGCTTCTCTAGTCTGGCTGGCAAATGATTAGAAGCAGTCGATGAGCACAAATTTAGGGTATGACACGTGCAACCTAAATAAAATAAATGGGTAGTGTTTAGTTATTTGTACAACGATTTTGGGTTGCTGTGCCCAAACGCGTGACACGAATCAAAAAACTTTTACACACACTTGTAGACTAGAGTGCGCTTTATTAAACAAAAAAAAATGATATCTGTGCACTATTTTTTTAATAATTTTTGTTTGAAATATGGTATTCTTTGAAAATTTTCCGTGCTGAGCTGTCAAACAAAAAAATATCCACGACATCTTTGCAAAAAGTGTTAAGCCCCTCCTCTTCGGCAACACAGAAAGGAGAATTCTATTTAGTGAGGGTTATAATGACGTAAGTACGGCCGAAGGCCGCCTATGCAGAAAGGTGTTCAGCCCCTTTTCGTCTGCAACACAGAAAGCAGAATTCTACTTTGTGAGGGTTATAATCCCTAAGGGCGCTGAAGGCTGCTTACCCAGAAAGTTGTTCTCTGCAAAAAGTGTTCAGCCTCTTTTCTTCGCAAAACAGAAAGTGGAATTCTACTTAGCGAGGATTATAATCCCTAGGTGCGGCCGAAGGCCGCCTACGCAGAAAGGTGTTCTCTGCAAAAGGTATTTAGCCCCTTCTCTTCGCAAAACAGAAAGGGTTATAATCCCTAAGTGCGGCCGAAGGCCTACGCAGAAAGGTGTTCTCTGCAAAAGGTGTTCAGCCCTCTTCTTCGCAAAACAGATAGAGAATTCTGCTTTGTGAGGGTTATAATCCTTAAGCGCGGCCAAAGGCCTTCTACACGGAAAGGTGTTCTCGGCACAAGGTGTTCAGCCCCTTTTCTTCGCAAAACAGAAAAGAGAATTCTACTTAGTGAAAGCGCATATTCGCCTGCGGTGCTATTTTTTTTGTAATAAAAGCCAATATTTCATTAAACCTAAAATGTGGACTCAAAAATTCTGCAATTGGCAGCACCAATTTCGGTGTTCAGTTGCAACCTTCGCATGTTTACTACTTCACTACTTTTATATATGTTTTATCGTGGTTAAATTAACAAAAATATAACAACAAATTACTTCCCTGCCCCTTCTCTTCGCAAAACAGAAAGGGTTATAATCCCTAAGTGCGGCCGAAGGCCTACGCAGAAAGGTGTTCTCTGCAAAAGGTATTTAGCCCCTTCTCTTCGCAAAACAGAAAGGAGAGTACTACTTAGTAAGGGTTATAATCCTTAAGTGCGGCCGAAGGCCTACGCAGAAAGGTGTTCTCTGCAAAAGGTGTTCAGCCCTTTTCTTCGCAAAACAGATAGAGAATTCTGCTTTGTGAGGGTTATAATTCTTAAGCGCGGCCAAAGGCCTACACGGAAAGGTGTTCTCGGCAAAAGGTGTTCAGCCCCTTTTCTTCGCAAAACAGAAAAGAGAATTCTACTTAGTGAAAGCGCATATTCGCCTGCGGTGCTATGTTTTTTATAATAAAAGCCAATATTTCATAAAACCTAAAATGTGGACTCAAAAACTCTGCAATTGGCAGCACCAATTTCGGTGTTCAGTTGCAACCTTCGCATGTTTACTACTTCACTACTTTTATAAATGTTTTATCGTGGTTAAATTAACAAAAATATAACAACAAATTACTTAAAAACCATGAGTGCGCGGGTTGGGGTCTTTACTTTTTTTCCGTGTGGATTTTCACTAAAATGTTCCCTAATTTTATTTTATTTTTTAAATCCACGGTTTCTGTTAGTTGGGTTATATTCCACTTCGTACTGCTCAGTTTGCCTAGGTAAATGCCGTTTTTCTACCATTTTCAAACGGTACCCTAGGGTTCTGTGGGAGGTCCCAAAGGGGGGTTCGGCTTTTCGTAATGTGGGGACTGTCCGAATGGCCACGTCCCCAACGCCACTTACCCCAATAACTAAACATTTCCTTCCAACTTTTTTAGAACAGTTCTCTCTGAGTTTTGTGGCGTTAAGTGCTGTTGTGCTGTGCACTTTACGGAAACCATGCTGATGCTTCAACGGGTGCAGGTTTTTCGTAAAATACGGGAGTGCCAAGGCCTCTAGTGTCTTCGCTACCGGGGAAAAGTTGGTTATTGGGCGATACGACTCCTTTGTTGGCTGGTTTCCCGGTTTGAGCAGTGGGACCAATCTCCCCATCTTCCAGATGTCTGGAATGACGAGAGTGGCCGTTGACAGGCTGACGTCCTCGTCTAAATAGTCTACTCCCGCGAGACCCAAATTTTTCAGCATCAGCATGCATATTCCGCTTTCGCCTTCCCGATTGATACCTACTTCACCGCAAGTGAAAGCAAAAGGTGCACATTCTGTTGGCAGCTTGCTAAATCGGCTAAAATAGCTCGCGCATCGCTTTCGACCCTGTCGTCGCAATTTGTCGGTTTGGACAGTGGCCCCACGGTTGACCAAAGCTTACTGACACCAGAGGTGGAGTTGCAAGTCTTCAGATGCTTTTACCACTTCCGCTTATGTACATTCAGAAGCTGCCGAATCTCCGTATTGAGATCCCTGATGCGGGGATTTCCGGGAGCGGCCTGACGCAGGTTGTCACGCTCATCGGCTAGAACAGCCGCTTCTGCAAGAAAGCTTGGACGTATTTACAGCTTTTACCAGATTTAGTCCGAAACGCGTTCCAGAAGACAATTTTCCTGTAACTAAGAGTGATTTCTTGAGAGGAAAATTTGTTCACGCTCAGTTCGAATATGCAGGATTTATTACTCCGAAGTTTTTCTCCTAGAAAATTCATGAAAACTGTCAAATGAAAGAGCTGAAGCAAATCATAGCAGAATAGAAGCAAATCGCACCAAAATAACGAAATATTTTAAGATATAAATACAATTTCGTGTATGGCGCCTGTCTGAATAAATAATTCTGTAAACAAACATTTGACATTTGTTTTTTTGCTTTCCAGCACTTTTTCATGTGAGAGATACTATGCTTTTCGCAGTTCTACAGGTTTTAGTAAAAAAACTGGAACGCACCTCATATTTAGTAGGGATGTGCCGGGTGTCCGGTAGATATGCGGAATCCGGCTTAACCGGCATATTTTCTGTTATCGGACTATCCGGCCGGATACTGACTAAAATCTGGATTTCGAGATTTCGATTATAGAAGATTGTATTTAAAAATCTAGTCCAGTTTTTTTTTTTTTTTTATAATCAAATTTAATATGTAGTATCTAATTAGTATTTAAGGGTTGAACAACTTATATATATAACACCCTTTTATTAGCTTCACCTGTATGTATGTATGTTTGTAACCGACTCCTTTGGACTCGATTTAGAGCCACTTTAAACGGACAGATTTAATTCAAATTTTGTACACTTATCAAGAATCAGCGACAATATAATAATGTCATAAATTTATCTCATTATCCTGATTAGGATCGCCAGGATTAAATAATATCCTCACACAGCTTCTGTGTGAGAGCAAGTGAGACAACTACGCTGTCTGCGCATGCGTATCGTCTACCTACTTTCCGACTCGAGCACTCGGCTTATTAGTGTTAATACATTCTATCCCTATCAGTTGCACAGTTGGCCAAGCGGGCTAAGGCGCAAGTCGTAGGCGCGAGACAACGAACTTACCAGAAATGATTCCAAATCCCGTCTATGGCTGAAAATAAATGATCTATCTTCCACTGCTTGGCCGCGGTACTGATATTAATTGCAAAGATGAATTTGGCAATACGCCACTTCTTTTAGCAGTAGAAAATAATCATTTCGATGCTGTACGAGCATTATTCAATCGCGGAGCCGATTGTGAAAAATAATTTAAATGTTACACCACTGAGTCTCGCTGGTTATATTGGCAAAATAGAAATCTTTGAATATCTTCTAAATCGGGGTGCCACTGTTAATATAACTTGTACTATTAATGACTTAGAAGATTACTCGTTGCTGCACCTCGCTGTCGTTAGTAATAGTAATCACGGAAAAAGGATGAGCGAGTATCTTCTAAAAAAAAAGGGCGCTGAAGTCAATGCTCTAGCAAACAATAAATCGAACTAAAAAATTAAAAATAAATATAGTTTAAAAAACTAAAAAACACGCTTTTAAAGCATATCAAACTAAAAAGTAAAAAATAATTCTTAATATAAGTAGAAAATAATAATGAACAAAAAATACTAGTATTATTGTGAAAAAGTGTGGGTTGCTCGATAGACGAAAAATATGGC
>NW_016157999.1:51425-55895 GCF_001687245.7 Rhagoletis zephyria
CGTCTACTTACTTTCCGACTCGAGCACTCGGCTTATTAGTGTTAATACATTCTATCCCTATCAGTTGCACAGTTGGCCAAGCGGGCTAAGGCGCAAGTCGTAGGCGCGAGACAACGAACTTACCAGAAATGATTCCAAATCCCGTCTATGGCTGAAAATAAATGATCTATCTTCCACTGCTTGGCCGCGGTACTGATATTAATTGCAAAGATGAATTTGGCAATACGCCACTTCTTTTAGCAGTAGAAAATAATCATTTCGATGCTGTACGAGCATTATTCAATCGCGGAGCCGATTGTGAAAAATAATTTAAATGTTACACCACTGAGTCTCGCTGGTTATATTGGCAAAATAGAAATCTTTGAATATCTTCTAAATCGGGGTGCCACTGTTAATATAACTTGTACTATTAATGACTTAGAAGATTACTCGTTGCTGCACCTCGCTGTCGTTAGTAATAGTAATCACGGAAAAAGGATGAGCGAGTATCTTCTAAAAAAAAAGGGCGCTGAAGTCAATGCTCTAGCAAACAATAAATCGAACTAAAAAATTAAAAATAAATATAGTTTAAAAAACTAAAAAACACGCTTTTAAAGCATATCAAACTAAAAAGTAAAAAATAATTCTTAATATAAGTAGAAAATAATAATGAACAAAAAATACTAGTATTATTGTGAAAAAGTGTGGGTTGCTCGATAGACGAAAAATATGGCAAAGAGCGCCCCACGCTTTCAAGAACCCATTTCTATTTTCAACGTACAGTGACGAGCAAAACTGTAACATGATGTAACACTTTTTATTTCAGCCACCGCTATCTTTCATAGTTCTAACGACTTTCACACTTTTGTTCTATATTCTTATTGGTACATCCCTACTCCCGCTCTCATAACGATTTGAGGTCAATCCAACAACAATAAAAAAACCTGGAGACAAAAATGAAAGTTAAGGCAAATGTTACAGTTTTGCACTCATTCTCAGTTTTGCATTTTACAGTTATCTTTTGCTTAGTTGGAAGTCAGATGACTTTTTTCTGTATTGTAATTTATTCAAGAAGTGATCACCAATAAATAATATGGTTAATCAGGAAACATAAATGTAAATAATAGATTTACTGCGACAAGGCGGGACCGTAGGGAAAGTGGCAAAAAAATGTGGAGTTTGCCACATGAAAATGTTAAGACTGAGAAAAAATATAGCCTAAAGTGTTACTAAGGACAAAGGAAGTCTGTCAAAATATATTACAGTCCGATATCTTGTGAACTTAGTAGCAAGTAACGCTGCAGGCACTACTACAGAAGCGCTTAAGGTATTAAAATTGAATGCAAATCAGTAGATAGTGAGGCGAAAAGTTGCCAAATTGAGCAAAATGGATCATGGGAAATTCAACGAAACATACTTTATCCGACGGGAAACTTAAACTAACGGCGCGAATATATAATATATATACATGTGTACAAGTGTGCATTCATAAATGTACACACATGTCAATGACACAATAGGGTGGTGCATTATCTTCAGGAAATATTTAGGCTTAAGGCCTAAACAGGTATCGTTTGAAAGGCATTGGCCATAGAATAACACTAAATATGTTGAATGTACCCACATGCCCCCTTAAACCGGCAAAAGCAAAAAAACGTTTTTTGTTTCGCAAAACTTTAGTCTAATTTTTAAGAATCCGGTTAATCGTTTTTGAAGCTTGAATATATTTTCTGAACACACTCTGCAAGACCTTTCCAACGATATCTCAAACATGTCGATTTGACGTCTGAATAAAAACTTCCAAATCTCGTGTATATATAAGCGAGTCATCATGCTACTGTGGCCGCTTTCGCCACTCGCGCGCACTGCCGTGCTCTGTGATACCCTTGTCTATTTAAAGATGATGTGAAATAAGCTTAATCGCTTCTCGTTTTTTAGGTTTCACTGAGGGTGTTTGGCTTTTGGATAAATATTTGGATAAATATTTCAAGAACACGTGATCAGCTACTCGTGCAATTTGAGGTTTTCCTACTTTGAGGTCATGACAGAGCGACTCGGAAAATGTTGATTTAGATTTCTCGTCGGCAACTGATTCTGTTAATGCCTCTACTTCCCGCAATTCGCCGTAAGGATCCATATTATTATCTACAGAAAAAAAGCACCACCTTAGCTCTAATTGAAATAAAATTTGACATACAAATTTAAATATTTTAAAATTTTTATATTGTTAAAAAAGCAATCACTATTTTCGAAAATATAGGAAAGTGTTGACTTAAAAAGCTTTATGCATATGAAAATAAGTGTTCACTGTCGCACTTTCACTATTAGGTAGTAAACCCCACAAAGTAGTTTTTGCTAGTTTTTATGCATATGGCCCGATATTTTTATTGATTTCAGATATGTATTGATGATGACTACTCATGACAAAAAATTTGTGTTCATTCAGAGCCTACTATAGTTTTTATGATGAAACAAGTAATTTTTAAGCAAACACCAAAACCGACTTGAATTCTCATATAAAAATTTGAGATCATCGTTAATTTCTTCATGATCCGGTGATCTGATCTAACCCAATATGGAACCATCTGTGAGGTTTCCTTTAAAAAAAGAATTATAGAAATCGGTTGACGTGGTCCAAAGTTATGCAGTTACATAAAAAAAAATATTCCGACAAATTGATAACCTTTCTCATTTTTGTGAAGTCGGTTAAAAATTTCTCCAAACGGAACGTCTGTAACGCAGGAAACACCCATATGTATGTATGCACATACTAGGGTTGCCAAAATACACATTGAGTCATTACTTTTATGAATATGAGTAAAAATTCAATATCTGAAAGCATTTAAACATANACTAAAATTGGAAAGTGAAGAAAGGTCAAGAAAATATGAAATTGAATCGAGAGCACAGACTACGACTATGCGTTTTAAGTTTAAATTTTCTGAAATTAATTTTTATGTATGTACAGTGGCGGCAGATATAATAGATTCGCCTTATTTTGAAGAGTTTTGGCTATATTTCTTTGTGTTTAATATTTTTTTATAAAAGCCTGGCTAGTTGTACAACAAACACCATATAAATCCACTTTTCAAACTTTGCATAAAAATTANTGTTTAATATTTTTTTATAAAAGCCTGGCTAGTTGTACAACAAACACCACATCAGTTTGCATAAAAATTATAAAAATTCGACAAATTTTCACCAAAATTTTCAAACTTTTTATTGAGAAATTTGCAGTTTTGTAGGCCATTCAATTTTAGTATAATAAAGTGCAAGTTTGAATTGGCTAAAAAATACCGTTGATTTTTTAGATTTTTTTTGCTGACGGTGTCACGCATTTTTTCCCACATTGTCAAAAATCAACGGAATTTTTTAGCCACTTAAAGATGATTCCTTCGGTAACACACACACTTTATTATACTAAAATTGAATGGGCTACAAAACTGCATACCAATTCGGAATAAAAAGTTTGAAAATTTGGTAAAAATTTGTCGAATTTTTATAATTTTTGTTCAAAGTTCGAAAAGCGGATTTATATGATGTTTGTTGTATAACTACCTGGGCTTCTATAAAAAAGATTAAACATAAAATAAACTAAAAAAATATAACCAAAACTCTTCAAAGTACGACGAGTCTATTATTTCTGCCGCCAGGGTATGTATGTGTATATACATTTTTGCATTCAGGTTCAAGCTTCATAATTTCAATTGATTTTGAAGTTTAGTTTTTTGTTCAAACATATTTTATTTTGTTAAGTACTGTTATTACCAAAAGTTCCTAAGTCTGAAAATATGTGAATGAATTTAAATGAGATGTTATGCTATGTTGTGTGTATTGGGGCATTTGACTCCAGAATTTGACCAACTGTTTTTATAGCTACAGTGTCGGACAAAAAAAATAGGGTCACGATATTTTTACAAGTTTACTTTTTATGGGAGAAAATGCATAGCACCGTCAGAAAAAAAAAATTCTAAAATTAACGGGATTTTTTAGAAACTTCACACTTGCAAATAATTATACTAAAATTTAATGGGCTATTAAATTGCATTTTTTTCTACAAATTCTGATTAAAAAGTTTGAAATTTTTGAAACTTTGTCGAATTTTGCCAATCTTTGTACAAAGTTTGAAGTTTGTCTTACATGGGTTTCGTTATATAATGAGTTATACTTTTACAAAAATATAATAAACATTAAATAAATAAATGGAAAATAGCCAAACCTTGGTAAAGAGCCGGGAAGCTATTTTTATGCCCGACACTGTATGTCATATATGTACTACATATATTGTTTTTTGTTTTTTAAATAAATGAATTTTTTTTTTTTTTAAATAAATGAATTAACACTTATCAAAATGAGTGGTACTCTATTTATTCAATCAAAATTGAAAAAAGACAGTTCAATGTAATGTAATTTAGATATCATTCGCTACACTGGGCGACCACTGTATCCCCCCATCCGGAAATGTATCAAGACGAAGCATCAGTATCTTTT
>NW_016157999.1:56753-57537 GCF_001687245.7 Rhagoletis zephyria
AGACGAGGTTTGGGAAGAGTTTACTCTGGCAATGGCCGCATTTGAGGAGTTTAGGTATAGTGTTTCCTTTGTCCATCATTCTGTCCCTAAGTCCCAGCATTTTATACAAGACGTATTGCCAAACTTGGATGAAAAGAGATTCATCCGAATTGCGCGTGTCAGCCGGTCAACATTTAAAGCCATTATTGACTTAATTAAGGACGATGTTGTGTTTAACTGTCCGCGGTCTTGTAAGCAATTTCCCTTAGAAATGCAACTCCTAATTGTTTTATACCGACTGGGTTCGAGTGGTGAGGGAGCCACGGTTAGCAAAATTGGGAGTTTGTTTGGTGTGAGTGATGGTGGAGCAATACAGGTAAAACAGAAAATAAAATACATATATAGTATGTATGTATTTGTTTTATCGAATATAATTTATTAAATTTTCATAGAACATGACCAAAAGAATATTCCACGCTATTTTAAAGCTGAGAACAAAATTTGTGTACTGGCCGGACGCTGCTGAGCGTCAAAATTTAGTATCTGAAACTTTTCACGAACTACCCCACTGTGTTGGTTATGTGGACGGGACTGAAATAAAATTAGCCGAAAAACCCCTTGACGACCCTGAAGCATATTTTTCAAGGAAGCATATGTACTCTTTGAAAGTGCAAGCTGTGTGCGACCATAAGCTACGCATTCGTCATGTAGTTCTGGGGTATCCTGGCAGTGTCCATGATGCCAGAATCTACAACAACTCTACTTTGACCACCGAAGCTTCAAATATGCTGACAGGAGCAGAATG
>NW_016157999.1:57624-69182 GCF_001687245.7 Rhagoletis zephyria
GCACACACCATTACCCAACTACAGGCAAATTTTACCGAAGAATCATCTTTAATCGGAGTTCTTAATTCTTTTAAACTGCTGAAGCTCTCTTTCCGCAAACCAAAACAATGCTCAATCCTTATTCGAAATTGACTAAAGATTCGGTTAAAAGAACTTCGCTGCTGAGCATTGGATTCCGTGGAGGTGACTCTGAAAGGGGTTATAACAGTGCTCGTTAGTTTATAAGCACTGTCAGCTGCCAACCATTCTGCTCCTGTCAGCATATTTGAAGCTTCGGTGGTCAAAGTAGAGTTGTTGTAGATTCTGGCATCATGGACACTGCCAGGATACCCCAGAACTACATGACGAATGCGTAGCTTATGGTCGCACACAGCTTGCACTTTCAAAGAGTACATATGCTTCCTTGAAAAATATGCTTCAGGGTCGTCAAGGGGTTTTTCGGCTAATTTTATTTCAGTCCCGTCCACATAACCAACACAGTGGGGTAGTTCGTGAAAAGTTTCAGATACTAAATTTTGACGCTCAGCAGCGTCCGGCCAGTACACAAATTTTGTTCTCAGCTTTAAAATAGCGTGGAATATTCTTTTGGTCATGTTCTATGAAAATTTAATAAATTATGTTCGATAAAACAAATTCATACATACTATATATGTATTTTATTTTGTGTTTTACCTGTATTGCTCCACCATCACTCACACCAAACAAACTCGCAATTTTGCTAACCGTGGCTCCCTCACCACTCGAACCCAATCGGTATAAAACAATTAGGAGTTGCATTTCTAAGGGAAATTGCTTACAAGACCGCGGACAGTTAAACACAACATCGTCCTTAATTAAGTCAATAATGGCTTTAAATGTTGACCGGCTGACACGCGCAATTCGGATGAATCTCTTTTCATCCAAGTTTGGCAATACGTCTTGTATAAAATGCTGGGACTTAGGGACAGAATGATGGACAAAGGAAACACTATACCTAAACTCCTCAAATGCGGCCATTGCCAGAGTAAACTCTTCCCAAACCTCGTCTTCTTTCTTTCGTTGATTTTCTGCAATGGAAGTGCAGGATTAGAAAATCCACAATAGAAACGAAAACACAAATGCTACCATCATTTTCTCCAAATATCTCCAGCATAAGCAAGTCATTTATACAAATTTCTTTATAAAGACTTTTCAGTTTTGATTTTTCACTTAATTTCGGCATTTTTATTATTTTTTATAATTTTTTGACAACACGACAGCTGATTTATAAAGTTTACACAATTATTTTCCCAGGGGCGTTCATATAACTGTGTGTGTAAACATACAAAAATATACGATTGATAAATTTATACACTTAGATGAATCCCCTTACTATAAAATAAAATTATTTAAAATTTACGGTAAACTGATTGTAAAACACACATATTTATTAAATCAGACAAATCAGTAATTCATTTTTTAAATTGTACTTAAAAAACCATGTGATTGAGGAACGCATGCATCACTAATAACCCGGGAACGGATTTTTAGGACCTAAAAATCTATAAAAAATGCAAAATAAAGTAAAAAAATAGGCTGGAAAAGGCAAAATAAAATAGCGAAAAAGGCAGGCAAAGGCACTAGGTATTGCAAAAAAGGCAAAAAAAGGCAAAACTAAGTAGCGAAAAAGGCAGGAAAAGGCCAAAAAAAAAGGTATTGCAAAAAAAGCAAAATAAGGCACTAAAAAAATACAGAAAATACGAAGAACAATCAAAAAATATATTTATTTTAGAAATGCTTATATTACAAGTAAAAAGAGAAAAACTATGAACTACTTTCATTATATGAAAAATTTGTACTTTGAATCTTTGACTATTTTATCCTTTCGAGTTTCTAACTCATAAAACTTTAATCTGTATAGTTGTAGTAACATTGAACCACAAGATGCATTTTGAAGTTTTCTGGCAGCATTTTCATTCGATTTTCGCGAAGAAAAGCCTTGAATGTACTAAATGTGCGCTCGACGTAAGTTGATACAAGTGGAGCCAAATTTAAATATGGAACGTTTGAAACGTTCATATTATCAGAAATAAGGGCGCTTTCTTTGCCCTTTACAATTTTATCCGCACCCCTTATTGTCCTCAAGCCTACGTTAGCTGAGAAAACGGAATCAGGGAAAGCTAAATCGTGGACATTCTTAATCGAATATACTCTATCTCTTTAGCAGAAAAAAAGGCAATTTCCATAAAATCCGTTCCTTGCTAATAACAATGTAAATACCAGGTTCTTTTGAAAGTAATGATTAATAAAACCAAAAATTAAACAAAAATTTACAAAAAGAAATTCTCTAAACATGTTTATTCTACTCCATACGGAAATGGCGGTTTTTTTTCGCAATTAACTCGAAATTTTTAGGGTGAACGAGTCAAGGGGACGGGACCTCAGATTCGGATTCACCGGGTCGAAATACATGTCGGTAGGTGGGTGTGGTTAGAGGCACACACCTCTTTTTTGAGCCAGTGTTATTATTGCACTTAAATGTGTACGTAAGAGCAGCAAAGTATTTCAAGCGGAGTCTTCTAATCTTGACCTGAACTTGTTACCAGTGTACGAAAATAAACTATATTGTACGTTACTATTTCGTTTCGTTTATTACTTTAACAGTTCGGTACAATACGAAACAAAACGGCTGAGTTCACTTTGGCGATAGTTCACTACAGTAGTTTAGTAGTTACAGACGAAACAACAAACGAAATGAATCGTGCAGGGAAAATATATTTATGTACGTACATATATGCAATAAACAAATACAAAACGAATGGCTGCAATGAATAAAAAAAATAAAAATGTTTTCTAATTGAATTGGATATGAAAATTTACAGAAAAAATTATTTTTCACGTAATTGAAGCGTTTGCATACATATAAAACGTACCCTATGGTACAATTGTCACAAACGAAAAGCAAACGTTTCTCGTTGGGGAAAATGACAGTGAATCTTACAATTTGTTTCTGACTATTTACAAAACCACAAATGATATGATGATCGATGAGCAAATGGGAATTGTTTTGTACAGTTTATTTTCGTACCCTGCTTGTTACATACAAAACCTGCTAACGAAAAACATTTTTGGACTCAACTGTCAAAAGATGGGGCGACATCTTTGCAAATTTTAATTTTGATGCAGAAATGCATATGGATCCTCTAGGAACATTTCTGCATCAAAAAGAAAATTTTGAAAAAATGTCGCATATATCTTTTTGGCGGTTAGGGCTCGATATGTGAAAATTACGTTATTGACGGAAATCTAGCTCACGCCAGCAAAAATTTCAGTCACGCACGATCACGGAAGTTAGTGATTTTTGTCTCAAATCCGCTCCCGCTCACGCGTGAAAAACTGTGACACAACGATTAGATTGCCGAAACAACCATTGATCGGAAAACCCGTACCATTCCGGTGCGTAAAACCGACTATTCTATTAAGGCATTTTTGCTTCAAGTCTCTTTTCCTTTGGGCCTTTTGTTCTTCTACTTTCTGGTGGGCAGCTTGGTTCGATTCCCGATCTGATCAATATCTAAAATATTTTTTCTATTCGCCTTCGCAGGCAATGGCAAACCTTTCGAGTGTACTCCTGGCTTTAAAAGCCTTCTCATAAAATACCATCTACCATTCGGAGACGTTGTAAAACTGTAGGCCCTCCAAAGCGAGAAATAGGGAATTAAATTGTGTAGTTTCATTTCGGTACATTCCTTATATAACTTGGATTCGAATGTTTTTTTTTTTTGTATTGTTCAAAAACTGTATCTTTGAAACATCCGTGCCTAACCTCTACATTCTTTTACTGTTTCAGATTTACAACGGTCTTCATTCACACCTACTTACATGAATCTGTAACGCCAAAATTAAAAAATAATTAAACGCAGTCAATCGCCGTGATAAACCACGATTAAGACATTTTGCCGCGAAATCGTTGTTTTGCGAGTTTGAATATGAAGTTAAACAGTGTGATTGTGAGTCAACCAAATAGTTTTTGTGAAACTTTTGCTTGCATTTCAAACATTTATAACAACAACAAGCTAAACGAACCCATTGTGTCCAATCAAAGCGACAAGAGTTTTCCATCGAAATTTTACCAACCACAACTAATGTCAATTCGACTATATCAGAATACTTTATAAAAGTATACACGAGAGATAGTAAAATAAGTGATTTTATATGTACTTACGTTAATAGTGCTACACAAAATAATAGAGAACGTTCGTCAATAGGTGTACTCCAAAAGAGAAAAAATTTAAAATAATGCTTTTTCATCAAACATAACTATTTGATTAATTCGCACAAAATAAAGTTACTTTTTTGCGAAAAATATAGAAAGTGTTACAGAGGTTAACGTTTTCAGAAGACGGAACGCAGTTTATAGCAATTTTTCACCGAATCTCCCCGTTAACATTTCGCCCGACGTGTTATAGCCACGGGTAATTTTAGTTAAACCGCGCGCGTACATACCGTAATGAATTCAGTGCGACATCTAAGTGAGCGAACACGGCAATTCAGAGGCAGACAACGACGATCGAGTGTTGGTGTAGTCGCAGCAGCAAACGTAAAAGTTCTGGTGGCAGCAACAGCAACAGGCACTTCATCAGTATCCTTATCGACGGCGGCGCTAGACGAACTAGTGACAATTTGTGCTACGCCAATAAACCACTACATTATTAGTGCTGCAAGAACCAAGTCGGGGATCCTAGCACGAGTTGGCTTAGCGGTGATTTGTACAATTTTACTTAGCCTTTGGGTACAAAAGCACTATATTGAGCAATTTTACTTCGAGAAAGGCAGCGGAGGAGGAGGACCAGTAGTCGATTGTGCGAAAGAAGCTGCAACATATGTTGTGGCGGCGGCGCTTCTATTAACAGCAATAACGTCGCCGCCAAAATTTTTTAAAATTAACGCTTTAACCATTTCAAACGAAATAGGAGCAGCTGCTGCGTTGGTGTTTTTGGTGCGTATGGGCTATTGTGCTATTGGATTTAGAAATTTTGGATGATTGCTGCGTACTGACGTCACTGTGCATGTTGATGAAAAAATAATTGAACTTAAATCCTTGACCACAGAAAACTGTGAGCAAAGAGAAATAGATGAAATTTTGAGAAAGCAGTTGACGTGGGAGCAGCATTACCCAGGTTTTTTCACCGCCACGTATTTACGAACAACAAGTGTTTTTCGACTGCTCCAACTACAAAGCAGACAGAGGAAGAAACTGGAGCAACGAAACCGTGTCAAAGCACATAGACGGCGTAAAAGGTGACCCCAACGTCGGAAAATACGCATATGTTGCTGCTTTAATATCTAAACATACTTTGGCCCGAATTTTGTGCATGCGAAGAGGACTCCAGCGATAGCAGAGAAAGGGAAACAGCAAAATTTCCATACTTAAACGAGTGAACAACTAAAGCTCTTTACCGTTGAATCCGTACTACAAGGAAATATAGGTGTTTGATGCATAAGATTTATTGTTTTTTCGAATACTTGCCCATTTGTACCCTAAGTAAATTACTTGTGTGCCGTAACATTTGTAAGATTTATAAAAAAAAATGACGAGCTTTGCAACATATTGTATTATCAAGTATGTTAGACCCATAGGCTGTAGCATTGCTGGCTGCGATATGAACGATTCGAATGGCAACCGTTGCAACAAAAGCGTCGTAAACTTTTCAAATGAGCACTGCAATAATATAATGGCGGTGGAGAAACGTCGAAGCTGACATTGTCTTTGGCAGCACAAGAGGTGCGCGAGTCTGTATAACTGTGAAACTCACGGCAAAGAAACCAAAAAGAAACATTTCAAAAGTCTAAAATTTCTTTAAAGTGCGTTTAACATTAAATGCGATTAATCAAGCGAACGAACGCTAAAAAAAAAAAAAACAAAACAAAAATATCGAAAAAACAATAATAAAGGAAAAAACCAGAAAAATACAAGTAATGAACTTTGTAATAAAAGGATTATATGTGGTTGTCAATAATACCGCTTTAACTTAAAATAGTTTAGCTTCGTACTTAAATAATTTAAAAACAATTGTTCGTTTGCTGGTACTAAAACAAAACTGTTATATAACATTTTTCAAAACATACACACTTCGCCAACATTTTAATGTATTATCAAATAAGTTCGGTAAATATGGACGACACAGCCCAAGCTACGGAACCTCCATTAAATTCTATAACTAAAATCACCATTCATAATAACAACAATAACTACAATAGTAATCCGCTAAATGATAAAGCAGTTGTGTCCGTTTCTAAAGCAAACACTTGGCATGAAAATACCCAAACAAAACATTTTGTCTCTATAATGGCTAAATACGCTGAAAAACGGCGCGCTACGACAAAGGCACAAGATGCAGCTACAGCTGCGCATGACGCTAGCGTTACAAAAGGTGTACCAGACATCGAGCAAAACTTAAGCAAATCTTTCCCTGAGCATTTTCAAAATGAAGCTCCAATAGCAGCGAACATGTTTGGCAGTAATAAAAGCAACATTGCAAAGTTACAGTGGTGGCATGCGCCTGCGCCTTCCGGCAACATGACTGGGGCGACGCCGCAGTTCGCTCCCACCTTTACGTCGTTGAACGACCAGGCTTCACAGTCGCGCCAATACAATGATGCTATTTTAGCTCATCAAAATTCAAATAACGCAGATAACGTTTTTGTTTCAATACCGTTAAATACCTCAAAGGTCCATTTTATTGATGGCGCCGCAGTACAAGAACAAGACAACAAACTCACTACTAGCGATTCGAGTAGCTCTCAACGGCTCCAAGAAAATCAATCGCAAGAACAACCACCTCCAGATGCTAGCTTGCGCCAACAGCGTGCTATCGCCAATAATATTGGTTGCTTGCCGCTAGCGGGCACAGTCGCCACAAAACGTGTTCGTGTTGCGCATCATCAGCAACTCCACCACACTTCGAAATCCAGCGTGGCGAGCCCATTAACATCGTTGAATGATTCACGCTGCAACAGCTATGATAACCAACGTGTAAACTATGAGGAGGACCACATATCACAGGACTCGCAGTTACTTGTTAAAGGTAAGTAAAGTTGCTGAATTTAAAGCAAATTGTTTGTGAAGAATATCGAACACAAGAGGTGTCATAATTAATTAATTTCTCAGAAATTATCAGGGCTATCGAAAAGTAATGTATATACAGTTTATGGAGAATTTTATTTGCTTTCACTTCCCGTATCTCGTATTACGATTATTCTTGTTGGTTCGTAAGATATACGTGTTTAAGTGAAACCACTATTTTTTAAGGCTGAATAACGGTAAATTGCAAAATTTCTTGAAAAGTTATCCATAGAAAAAAAAATTATCTTGATTTTCGGAATCACCGAGTAGTTCTACATAGGAATTGGGTAGTGGCATCCATAGAAACTTTTTGTTGTAAACCAGTGTAATTAAAACAAGCTATTTAATAAGGAAGAAAATTACAAAAAAAGACGTACCGACTAGATTGTTGTAGCTTTGCACCTGAAAGAAAAGTTACCCATTGCTTAAGTTTTCATAAAGTGGCCATAACAAGTTTGAATTTTTTTGCATTTAAAGTTATCTTGGAATACTTTCGGAGATTTTGGATACAATTTGTAGAGATTACGTCCCGGTTTTCTTTAACGCTAAAAATACGTTTCTAACTAAAAATGTTTCTATTTAGAAAAGGGGATTCCTGCTGCAACGACTTATTTCAACCTCTGACATCATGTCAATTCACTTGCTTTGCGGTAGAAAAGCAGTAACTTTTGACTTGGTATCGAAAATTTACTAGAATTCCTATCCTAGCGGATTGCAATTGTTTAGTCCTCTTGCCCCTGCTCACTGATGACCGCCCAATCATCACTAGTTTAATATCTAATAATATTTTAGCGCTAACACTATTGCTACGTGTTTGGCCGAGCTTGTCCTACAATTTGTGGTGTACGTCTTGATTAAGGCATCTAGTACCGGGATTCGGGACACTGTAATGGCATAAAAGAATTATAAAATTGCAACACTACAAATGATCTAATAATATATTACAATTTTAACACTACTTTTATTCTATATTAAAACACGTATAACATATTAATGAGGCGTTCTTATTCATATCGGACACCAAATTTGGTGCCACGATTTCGATTGGTTCACATTTTTTCTTTTTTCTTCGGACTAATGTATGATCTGTCAAAGTTGGGATTTTTTCGTGATTCTGACTAAGTACTTTTTCAAATTGTTATATCTCCGGTTCTGCTCATCGTAGAGACTTCATCTTAACGCCGTTTTACAGATAAAGAACAGCCATGATTGTCTAAAAGTTAACTTAGCTATTAACAGTTGGACATTTTGAAGTTGATTTGCTTAGTGAAGACCTGTAAATTTTGGATTTAAAAAAGTGAGGTGTCAAATGACAGGGCTTGGCCTGTAAATGTGCAATAAAGTTTTATTTTTTGAAACGGGTTGCCACCTGTTACAAATTTGATTAAAACTATTTAATAAGTTAAATGAACAAGATATTACGATATGGGTATCAATTGAAATGGTTTTGAAAATGCTTTACTTTTAAATGACACGTAGAAGGGTTGCCACATGTTTAAAAAATCTAATTCACTTTAATTAAGGGAATAAGGTAACTGAAATATGTAGGATATCAATATGGTTATCAGGCAAAAGAAAAAATTGGACAGTTAATTTTGGAGTCCAGTAATTTAAAAGGAATGTAATCAGAAAAACTCACTGATTGACACTGCATGTATTTGTAATAAAATAACAAATACGACGTCGTAAATATTTCGTTTGACACAATTATTATTTTAGTTTAACTAAATTTGACTTTACAAACAGGTGGCTCTTCGTAATATTTGCAAGCAAAAACCTTCTTAAACCTCTTTCGTCTGACTCCCGTATGGTGATACCTATCTATTTCAATAACCTAATTCCTTTAATTCCATTGAAATTTGATTTTTTTAACAGGTGGCAACCCTCTACATGGACACAACACACAACAACATCGGTTGATATGCATCTGTTCATATTTCATTTAACTTATTAAAAAATTTGCATTTAATTTTCTAACAGGTGGCAACTCTTTAATAAAAAAAAACAACTATTGTCTACAAGTCAAACTTTTTATGACATTTATGAAAATAGAACGAATCATGCAGATCTGATGGCACTGACATAAAATGAAAAAAATATTTTATGCTTGAGCAAAAAACGCATTACTTCAAAAAGTGCAAAAAATGAGCAGGATTTTATTTCTTTTTTCAAAAGCTAAAAACCCGTACTATTTAATAATATAATAAAAAATAACATATTTTTACATATATTTTTTAATCATTCCATTAAAATTTACCATTTTTCGAAATTTTGATAAAAAAAATTGTTTTTCTGGAATACCGCAGGGACACCGTGTTTAATTTTATTCCCAAATGTTTAATCCTGTAGCTCCACTATCTATATGGAAATAAAAAACGTCAAACCAACAACTTAAATGGAAAAAATTGCTTCTATCTATCCTACCATAAAATAAATAATAAATAAAAGGGGTTAAAACCTACTTTTTTATTTCAAGTGGCGTTTTTATTTTTTTCTCTCTGACGTCAGGATTTATTTTAAAGGACCTTGTAATTTCATAGATATGATTAAAGGCCTGTATGCAGCTCTCAAGAAAAGCAAAAACTCCATATAAAATGACGTACAAGAAATGGCTAAGAAATTTTCTTGAGTCAAATTTCCTTAAGGCAGTACGCAGTTCTTAAGGAAATTGCTACACTTTCTACCACGGTTTTCTAAAGTTTTTTGCGAAAAAAGAGCACAAGGCAACCCAGGTTTGCAACAGAAATATATGCCCGTTTTATTATTTCTTGAGGAAAGAGTGAGGCAACAGGCTGTGAAGTATCAAAAATGTCAAAATTCCTTGGACACACGCACGAAATAATGGCAAATTTTTCTTGACCGTTTTCTTGAGAGCTGCATACAGGGCATAAGTCCAAAAATTAAATGCAATATAGAATAAAAGAAGTAAAGGCAGGGCTGTCTCCGACTATGCCACATGTACATAGATGTACACACATATATAAAAAAAAATCATATCTTAAAATCAGTGGTATGGAAGATATACCATATAAAGCACCAATCTAAGTGGTTTTCACTGTTGTGTGTGATCGGTACGTAAAGCGGTTACGCAATTTAATGCGCTTTGCTACCTAAACAAAAGTTATATCGCACAATATTGTATTTAAACAATCAGTGGTATAGGAGATAAAGCTTATACAGCACTGATATTGACGATTTGAAAAATTTGGGCCCTGCAGGAATAGCGTACCTAACGGAGGCCCTCAATAATATGTCAATGGCCACTCTCATCATCCCAGACATCTGGAAGGTGGGGAGAGTGGTCCCACTGCTCAAACCGGGGAAACCAGCCAACAAAGGAGAATCTTATCGTCCGATAACACTCCTTTCCCGGTAGCGAAGACACTAGAGGCCTTGCTGCTACCGTATTTCACGAACCACCTGACCCCAGCGAAGCATCAGCATGGTTTCCGTAAAGTGCACAGAACAACAACAGCATTTAACGACATAAACATTCCCATGACAGCCGGTTCTACGTACCGGAATGACTCGGGTTTTACCCGACCAAGGGCTGTTGTTTCGGCGATCTAACCCCGTCTAGATCGGCGATACCCACCAATCATTATTCGTCCATGGAGCAATACCTTGCAGCCGGATTGCTCCGCATCCTTCTTCTCCGGGCGGGCGTAGAGCCCAACCCCGGACCTGAAACTTACTTCTGCTGTGTTTGCCAGAATCGACTCCGGTTAGGTGCAACTCCTGCAACGGATGGAGTCACCTAAGAACCTGCTCTGGCCTTAGGTCTCACCGGGAGTGGACCACAAACTTTGTGGCTCCCTGTTGCTCAAGCCAAATGGCACAATCAGCCTCCACGGCTACCCACTCGCGTAATGCACGGGTGCGACCTAGCACCCGAAGAGCCTGCACGGCCCCTAGAAGCTCCCCTGAGCAACAGCAAACCTCCCAACACCCCCCACCCACACAACCTACGGGCCGGTCCCACTCGCGAGCGCGAGCCAACCAGCAGCTGCTAGTTGCCCACACCATCTGCTCCGTGTGCCAGAACAGAAGATACCGGAATGTGACATCAGTCAAATGCAACACATGCCTTGGCTGGTGCCACTTCCGGCTATGTTCTGGTCTACGCACCACACGCGAGTGGACTACCAACTACAGCGCCTCTTGCTGTAGTGCACCGCCGGCGCAGACAACAACGACCACATCGCAGCCACCTACCATCAGGCAGCAACAGCAACTGCGTCATGCGCAACAGGCCGGTAGGCCCCACACTTCCCTCACCCCCCGTATCGCGACCAGCCTCCCAAGGCATACGAACGTACTCCAACTTAACTGCAACGGACTCCAGAGCAAGATTGAGGAGATAGCAGTCTTCATGGGTCGGCACGGCATATTGATAGCTGCGGTCCAAGAAACGAAGTTGCACAGCAACTCAACTCTGTTGGGTTGCGCCGCCTACAATGTGCTCCGTAAAGAT
>NW_016157999.1:69207-74719 GCF_001687245.7 Rhagoletis zephyria
CGCGAGCGAGATAATGGTGGAGGATTAGCGTTCATTCTACACCACACAGTGCAGTATCGGCTAATCGAAGAAGACATCGACCCAAGGGACACCACCCTAGAATGTCAGGGCATAGCTGTCCGGTCAGGCGATGTCGAGCTCGAAATATTTAACGTGTACATACCCCCTGTCATTTTGGCTGAGCAGATAGACGATTCGACATTCTGCACCACGAACGACGACGCCCCCACCAGGATTGTGGGCAGCTGCAGCAGCTCGCTAGACCTAACAATTGCAAGCGCTGGTCTGATAAATAGCATATCATGGCGACCTATGCTATCGTTAGCATCAGACCATCTGCCCATAATCATCTCGATCAATAAGCCCACCGACTTTGCTCCCGCGAATCACCGAACCTACACCAACTTTAACAAAGCTGATTGGAACGGCTTCGCGGAAGTAACCGAGAGCAGCTTCGCCGCCCTCCCCACACCCACAGACGCACCTGCTGGCGAACGCCAGTTCCGCAGGGTAGTCACTGCCGCAGCAGCTCGCTTCATACCGTCCGGACGCATCGCGGAAGTCCGCCCAAATTTCCCGGCTGAAGCAGCTGTTCTAGCAAATGAGCGTGACCACCTACGCCAGGTCGACCCCGGGGACCCTGCAACTGGTAAATCAACATAAGCGGAAAAAGTGGGAAGAGGCCTGTAACTTCACCTCTGGTGTGAGTAAGCTCTGGTCAACCGTGAGGTCCTTGTCCAACCCGACGAAGCGTGATGACAGAGTGGAAATTTCATTCGAAGGTCACGCCTCATCGGACCCGAAGAAATGCGCGAACTATTTTAGTCGGCAATTCACACTGCATCCTTCGGTAGACAAGGCCAAACGTCGAGTGACCAGGAGGCTGCACAAACTGCCCAAAAACAGTGCACCACTTGTTTTCACCAGCGGTGAAGTGAAGGGGGCCATCGGGAAGGCGAAAGCCTCCAAAGCCATTGGACCCGACGGAATCTGTATGCTGATGTTGAAACATTTGTGGCCTGTGGGAGTAGCATACCTCACGGAGGTCCTCAATTTGTCTATGACCACTCTCATCATTCCTGATGTGTGGAAATCAGGGAGAGTGGTCCCACTGCTGAAACCGGGGAAGCCCGCCAACAGAGGAGACTCTTATCGCCCGATAACGCTCCTTTCCCCGGTCGCGAAGACACTTGAGGCCCTGCTGCTCCCATACTTCACCTGCCACCTAACCCCAGCGAAACATCAGCATGGCTTCCGTAAAGTGCACAGCACAACAACACTTAACGCCATAAACACCCAGATAACTCGTGGCCTAAATCGCAACCGCCCCTGTGAGAGAACTGTCCTAGTAGCGTTGGACTTGTCAAAGGCGTTTGACACCGTCTGCCATTCCACGCTGCAAGAAGACATTGAGGCCTCCTCTCTCCCACAGGGACTGAAGCGATGGTCGGCTAATTATATGAGTGGTCGACAATCATCAGTAATCTTCAGAGATCAAACCTCGAAACCAAGAAGAATAAAACAAGGGGTTCCACAAGGTGGTGTTCTCTCCCCCTTACTTTTTTAACTTCTACATCTCGAAACTCCCCCAGCCTCCTGAAGGAGTTTCCCTGATCTCGTACGCTGATGATTGTTCGATTTTGGCGTCCGGGAATGGAATTGATGACCTCTGCTCAAAAGTAAACGGCTATCTCTCCAGCCTTTCTCGCTTCTTCACTGCAAGGAGCCTAACCCTCTCCCCAACGAAATCAACGGCGACCCTCTTCACCACCTGGACGAAGGAGGTCAGGCTAGAGTTAGGTATACACGTCGATGGCACACCAATACCGACTGTAAACACACAGACCAACCACTGGACCCAATGACGTACAGACAAGCGATCAACGACATTCATAGGGAGTCAGTCTCCACCTACCTCGACTCCAGGCCTAGGAATGTCGTTATCGGAGCCCAATCTCCACCTGTGGAAGAGACGGAGCTTCAGTTACCAAGAGAGACCCTCGTTACTCTGGCTCAGTTAAGGTCTGGATATTGTAGCCGCCTAAACAGCTACCTGTCCAGACTCGACCCAAACATCCCAAATGAGTGCCCGGCATGTGGAGACTCCCCCCATGACACCAACCGCCTCTTCACATGCCAGCTCAATCCGACTCAACTAACACCCCTCTCCCTTTGGTCCGACCCCATCGAAACAGCTCGTTTCCTGGGCCTGCCGTTAGTTGAGCTCGACGATAATGATTGAAAAGTTGATCCGAAACAGGCGGGGCTTAGTAGTGCCGCTACAACAACAACAACAACAACAACATAAACACTCAGCTAACACGTGGCCTTAACCGCAACCGTCCCTGTGAGAGAACTATTCAGCCACTCCACGCTACTAAAAGATATAAAGGCTTCCTCTCTCCCACAGAGGTTCAAACGGTGGTCGGCGAATTATCTGAGTGGTCGACACTCGTCGGTAATGTTTAGAGACAAATCGAGTAAACTCAGAAAAATAAAACAGGGTTTAACTTTTACATTTCAAAGCTCCCTCAACCACCAGAGTCTCGATTGTCTCTTACGCCGACGATTGCTCGACCATGGCGCCAGGGAATGGAATTGATTACTTGTGTTCGAAAGTAAACGATCTCTCCGAGTTCTCTCGCTTCTTAACTGCAAGGAGCCTAACCCTCTCTCCTACAAAATCCTCTGCGACCTAGTTCACCACCTGGACGAAGGATGTCACGCTACCGCTGGGAATTCACGTCGATGATACACCAATTCCGACGGTGAATTAACCCCAAAATAGTCGGAGTAACCTTCGACAGTCTGCTCTCCTTCTCTGCGCACGCAACCACTATTGTCAACAAAGTACAGAGCCGCAACAAGGTCCTCAAGTCGCTAGCCGGCAGTACTTGGGGCAAAGACAAGGACACGTTGCAGGCAACATACAAGGCAATAGGCCGGCCGTTTTTAAATTACGCAGCACCAGTGTGGTCGCCGGGGACTAGAAGGACGCAGTGGATGAAGCTACCGACGACACAAAAAACTGCTCTTAGGACAGCGACTGGATGCCTTCTGATGTCGCCAGAATATCACTGAACGACGAGGCGAAAGTGCTCCCTGTTAAGGAGCATAACACAATGCTCTGCAAGCAGTTTCTGGTTGGGAGCGACAGACGTGATCACCCAAAAAAACAAATGCTTGCTGAGGAGCCCTCGCCCAGGCACGTCAGGAGGCATCTCTACGAACTGACGGACGAAGTCCAGAGGTTCATTAAGTAGCCTCTGGACCCGTCAGCATATCGACAGGCGTTGAACGGCATTCACAGGGAGTCAGTCTCGAGTAATGTAGACTCCTGACATGTGAATGCCGTTCTAGGCACACAACCACCGGACATCGACTAGACGGACTTCGTCTGCCTCGGGAGACCAGAACGACAATAGCCCAACTTCGCTCTGGCTACTGCAGCAGGCTAAACTCATACCTCAGCAGATTAGACGCAGATGTGCCACATGAGTGTCCGGCATGCGGAGAGACACGCCATGACTCGAAACATCTCTTCGTATGCCCGGAAAACCCAACAACACTAACGCCTTTGTCCCTGTGGACCGACCCCATTGAGGCTGCACGCTTCCTGGGGCTTCCGTTAGTGGAGCTTGATGACAAGGACTGAGATATTAACCGATCTGGGCGGGGTGGTTGTAGCCGCTACAAACACAACTATTTTGCCAGTTTTAAAGCAAAACCCCATATCTGAGCAATCAGTTGTATAGAGGCTATAGGTTATAGTGACCCGATCTTTGTAATCTTCACGTAAGTATTCTATTGATAATGGCTGAAAGTAGTGCGAAATTTCGTGTTCCTAGCTGCATAAATGGAGGAGTTATTATAAAAACTCTCATATCTGATCAGTCAGTTTTATGGGAGCTATATGCTATAATGGCACTATCTTTGTTATTTTACTGTAAGTATTCTGCTGATAATGAGTAAAAATAGTGAGAAATTTCATGCTCCTAGCTTCATAAACGCTCTCTGAGAGCACTCTTCAACAATCCGACATACACGAGCAGTGGCACCACATTTCCCGATCACTAAGTACCGCCGCCGAAGAAGTAGTTGCATTTCAGCGAGCCCGAAAGAACAACTGGTACGATGAGGAATGTCAAGAAGCCGCAGAGAAAAAAGATGCCGCCTACAGGGCCACGCTGCGATCGGGCGCAACGCGAGCCATGTGGGACCGTTATAGGGAACTGAAGAAGGAAGCGAGACGTACTTGCAGCAATAAGAAGAGAGAGGCCGAAAAACGTGAGAGCGAAGAGCTTGAGATGCTGGCCGAGGAAGAACGCCCGAAAATTCTACCAGAGGGTTAGGCGACTTACGGAAGGTTTCAAGACCGGGGCGAACTCCTGTAAGAACAACAATGGCGACCTAGTGACCGATGTCCAGAATATACTTAAATTGTGGAGGGAACACTTTTATAACCTACTGAATGGTAGCAGCGCTGAAAGTAGTGAGGAAGACGAACCCGAGTCCCCAGTCGATGATGATGGAGTAGCTGTCCCACCGCCTGACTATGACGAGGTACGAATAGCGATTACGCGGCTGAAAAACAACAAAGCTGCTGGAGCTGACGGCCTGCCAGCCGAGCTATTCAAGTACGGCGGCGAGGAGCTGATGAGGTGCATGCATCAGCTCGTATGCAGAATATGGTCAGATGAACGCATGCCCGACGACTGGAATTTAAGTGTGCTCTGCCCAATCCACAAGAAAGGCGACCCCGCCATACGCGCCAACTACCGCGGAATTAGCCTTCTAAGCATAGGTTACAAGGTCTTATCGAGCGTATTGTGCGAAAGACTGAAGCCCACCGTCAACGAGCTGATTGGACCTTATCAGTGTGGATTTAGGCCTGGAAAATCCACCATATATCAGGTATTCACAATACGCCAAATCTCGGAAAAGACCCGCGAGAATAGGATCGGCACACACCATATATTTGTCGATTTCAAAGCCGCTTTCGACCGCATGAAGAGAAGTTGCCTTTATGCCGCGATGTCTGAATTTGGTATCCCCGCGAAACTAATACGGCTGTGTAAAATGACGTTGAGCAATACCACCAGCTCCGTCAGAATAGGGAAGGACCTCTCCGAGCCGTTTGATACCAAACGAGGTTTCAGACAAGGGGACTCCCTTTCGTGTGATTTCTTTAATCTTATGTTGGAGAAGATAATAAGAGCCGCAGAACTGAACCGCTCAGGCACAATACTTTATAAGAGCGTACAATTGCTGGCGTATGCCGACGACATCGATATTATCGGTAAAAACAAGGGCTACGTCTGTTCTGCCTTCTCGGGATTGGATAGGGAAGCAAAACGAATGGGTCTGGTGGTGAACGAGGACAAAACGAAGTATCTCCTGTCAGCACACAAACAGTCAGAGCATACGCGTCTTGGCACCCACGTCACTGTTGACAGTTACAAGTTTGAAAAAGTAGACGACTTCGTTTATTTGGGAACCAGCATTAACACCA
>NW_016157999.1:76024-83428 GCF_001687245.7 Rhagoletis zephyria
GAGAGAAAGATTCTGCGAAAGATTTACGGACCTTTACGCGTTGGTGATGGCGAATATCGCAGACGATTTAACGATGAGCTGTATGAGCTTTACAACGATATAGACATAGTGCAGCGAATTAAAATTCAGCGGCTCCGCTGGCTTGGCCATGTCGTTCGAATGGACAGAAACGCTCCAGCGCTGAAAATATTCAACGCGAGCCGCGATGCTGGTAACAGAGAAAGAGGAAGGCCTCCTCTGCGTTGGAAAGACCAGGTGGAGAAGGACTTGGCTTCACTTGGCATTTCCAATTGGCGTCGGTTAGCACAGAAGAGAAATGACTAGCGTGCTGTTTTGGACTCGGCCAAAATCGCTTAGGCGGTTACAGCGCCAATAAAGAAGAAGAGCTGCATAAATGGAGGAGTTATAATAAAAGAATTCATATCTGAACAATCAGCTGTATGTGTTATAGTAACCTGATCTTTGCGATTTTCACTGTAGGCATTCTGTTGATATTGGGTGGAAATAGTGCAAAATTTCATGTTCCTAGCTGCATAAATGGACCTCTCTGAAGTTGGAAGGACAACTTTTTCCCAAAGTAAAAATTCCTATCGGATAATTTGCCGTTGATTATCCGTGAAAAGAATACTTTTGGCGACATATTTTAAAAAATATCGCGTGCTCTGCCAACTAAAAGTTTTAAGTCCCACGGATAACTTGCGGCAAATTATCAAATAGTTAGTTTGGGTTTAGCTGGTTTCCTTAATTGGTTTTCAGAAGTTGTCCTGCTAACTTCCACGGAAGTTGGCAGAGCACGCGATATATTTTTTTTAATATGTCTGCTACAACATTTTTAGTCACACGGATAATTTACGGCAAATTATCAAATAGCCAATTTGGGTTTAGCTGGTTTCCTTAATTAGTTTTCAGAAGTTGTCCTGCTTACTTCCATGGAAGTTGGCAGAGCACGCGATACTCTTTTGAATATGTCTGCGACAAAATTTTTAGTCCCACGGATAAAGAACGGATAATTTACGGCAAATTATCAAATAGTTAGTTTGGGTTTAGCTAGTTTCCTTAATTGGTTTTCAGAAGTTGTCCTGCTAACTTCCACGGAAGTCCGTCCGTCTGTGCACACGATAACTCTAGTAAAAATTGGTCAGTTTTTAACGAAATTTTGCATTTGCACTTTTGGGCGTAGGACGGATGGTATTGAAAATGGGCAAAATCGGACAATAACCACGCCTACATCCCATATAACGGTGATTTTCAGAAATACGAAAACTGCGATATTTTAGTAACTACTGATGATTATTCACTCAAAATTGATATTTACAATAACTTTTAGTCGAAAAATAAGAATATTATAAATGTTTGGAAAATGGGCGTAGCCACGCCCACTTATGGTTGCATGTGTATATCTTGGTAACCGCTTCACCAATTTCTTCCAAACTTCGCACAGCATACCAAATAGCCGAAAAATTTTAAAATCGGACAATAACCACGCCCACATCCCATATAACGGTAATTTGGAGAAATACGAAATCTTCGATAAATCAGTAAATATTAATTTATAGTATTATATTATAGTATTATAGTAATTTATTAAAAATTTATGTTTGCAACAATTATTTACCAAGAAATACGTTTATGATAAAATTTTGGAAAATGGGCGTGGCACCGCCCACTTATGATCACATACAGTCAGCCAATAAAGTTTAGGTACAGCAGATTTTTTATAATAAGGGCAACTATTTTTTAAATATTTTCTTTTTCGCAAATTTTTTATAAAAATATGGTTAATTCTACAACAAAAACCCCAAAAATCAGAGTTCCAAACCTTGTGCAAAATGAAAGAAAATTCTGCAAAATTTGATTCAAATAATGCACGTTTTATTTACGCTCTCTAGAAAAAAAGTTGAATTGCAGTTTTTTAGCCTTTTCAATTTTGGTATAATAAAGTAGTATTTAGTATATAAAGTGCAAGTATAAGGAAGCTAGGACTTACCATTGATTTTTGGGAAATTTTTTTGTTGAAGGTGTCGCACATTTTTTCCATATACAAAAATTATCAAACATTATTTTATATGGAGAAAAGGAGCGACATCTTCAACAAAAAAAAAATTCTAAAAATCAGTGGTAATTTCTAGCTACCTCAAACTTACACTTTGTTATACTAAAATTGAATGGGCTAAAAACTGCTTACTCAACTTTTTTCTAAAGAGTGTAAATAAAAAGTGCGAAATTTTCTTTACTTTTGCATAAGGCTTAGAACTCTGATTTTTGGGGTTTTTGTTGTAGAATTAACCATATTTTTATAAAAAAACTAGCAAAAAATTAAATATTTAAAAAATAGTTGCCCGTACTGTAAAAAATTCGCTGTACCTAAACTTTATTGACTGACTGTATATGTACCTCGGTCACCGTTCCACCAATTTGTACCAAACTCGGTATGTTTATTGTGCCTGCCACATAAAACAAAACCTTGAAAATTATTGAAATCGGACCAAAATCGAGGCCGCTTTTCATATAACGGTAAAAATTTACCGTCTTAATTTATGCTTGAAGCTTCAGTATTTCGAAATTTAAGGAAATTTACTCAAAATTGATATACCCCAGCTTACCATATAGCGGTAGCTTTCGGAAAGGTGAAAATCATATATTTAATACTTGCGCCGGGTATTTAATGTTCGGCTCCGCCCGAACTTAGACTTTCTTACTTGTTTAAAATATGTCCGCGGCAAAATTATTCTTTTCACGGATATTTACGGCAAATTATCTGATAGGAATTTTTACTTTGGGAAAAAGCTGTTCTGCCAACTTCAGAGAGGTCATAAATAGTGGAATTATAGGCAAAATCTCATATCTGAACAATCAGTTGTATGGAAGCTATATGTTATAGTGGGCCGATTTTTCCGGTTCCGACAAACGATTAATTAATCTTCTATATATATAAAAATGAAATATTTTCCGTATGACGGCGATGCTTTACCAAACGGCTGAACCGATTTCAATTTTGTAAAAAGTACATTCTTGGACCTTCTGTGTGGAAGCTTTTTCGATAAAAAAAAATTCAAAACTTTTTGTTGTTGCCAAAAAATTAAGAAAGCTGAGATGTCACAATTTCACAATTCCATAGAATTTTCTGTATATTGTATGTCACAAAACTACTAAACGGCTGGACCGATTTGGTTCATATTTGGAACATATGTCAGCACCTTGAAGGGAAATATTCTGATCAAAAATGCACTCGCTAGGTGGCGCTAGGGTCGGTATATTCCGGAAAACTGCATTTTCTTGCCGATCTGGCTCATATTTAGAATACAATTTAGCCAATTGGAAAGGAATATTTGGACTTAAAACTTACACGATAGGTGGCGTTGTGTAAGGGACATCCCCAAAAATTATTTTACGCTAAGAGAAGGATATATCTACTATATCCCTAGAATACTAACATTCGCCTGTGAGGCGGAACGAGTTCGGTTTTCGCGCGATATTTCAGGAACGCTTTTAATGATCAAAGTAAGCGGTCGCGCCAACTCAGCTTAGCGCTGTACGAGGCTGTTAGCAGACGCACATTTTACAGTGGCCTTGCGCGGCTGAGTTCCACGCCTTCTTGACGCCTGATAGGCGAACGTTAGTAGTAAAGGTAATTTTGTTTGCTGTACTTATTTCAGTTTTTAACATGTTTGTTGGCTATTTTCTGTTTTGAACTTAATTTTGTTTTTACTTTTCGACATAGGGGGTATGAAGAACAAGTTCTAAAATGGTTGGAAGAAATATCATTGAATGGAACCGATAGGAGAACAATTTGTATGAAGATTTCAATGAATGGACCTTATGAATAAAAACTAAGCAGTTTGATTTATTCAAATAACTTTACGTAAAAGGTCTGAAGTTTTAAGAAAAAAGCAATTGCGTAGTTTTTATTCATAAGGCCCAATGTGATACAAAAAGTCGATTTCATTTGTAAGTACAAGTCACAATAGGAAAGATAAACAACTAATTCCTCTTAGGTGTGAAAGTAAATACGAATACCTTTTAGATAATTTATGGATTGTTTGAGTTTTAAATATTTTTTTTTAAATTTTTTAAAATGGCCCCATTAAAGAGATTATAAAATATGGGTTATTTTTCAACACGAATTATTTTTATTAATACTAAAAAACTATTTAATTATTTAATTTTTTTACTTTAAAACCTTTGAAATATGTTAAAATAAATTTAAGGTTTTAATTAATTAATTAATTAATCCAAATGGCTTTTTACCCTCCATTCCCGCCCAACCGACACGAGGGGCGCAGTCCGCACGAAGTACGGAACCTTTTTTTGGTTTTTTTTTTTTAGTTTTTTGGTGCCGAGTAGTGGAAACAGGAGTTTGTTAAGTGTCGAGATCTAAAACCATTCAGCTACAGAATCAAATTCATCAGCTGATTGGATATGCTAAAGATANCTTTACGTAATCACTGTGTAAGCCCGTTCTTTTATACTCCGCAACTCCTGGGTTCAAACCCTGGTCAAAGCGACATCGCAAAAAATATAGAAATTATTTTTTTTTTTAACAGCGGTCGTCCCTCGGCAGGCAATGGAAAACCTCCGAGTGTATTTCTGCCATGAAAAACAGCTTTTCATAAAAATACAATCGCCGTTCGGAGTCGGCGTAATACTGTAGGTCCCTCCGCTTTATGTGACAACATCAAGGCGCACGCCGCAAATCGGAGGAGAAGCTCGGCCAAACACTAACATATGTGTAAGCGCCAATCTATATATATATATATATAAAAGAATGTGACTTTATTTTTCAATTTTTCAAGCTCTTTAGTGAACCGTAATTGTATTGGTTCTTCATGAACAATATTACGTTTTGGCATATACTTTCGAAACAAATTGAAAACAGTATCATTAAAGTGCTCAACGCTACGCTCCACGTCATCTCTATATATTGGCCAAGATAACTTTGAAAGTTCTTTGTTAATTTTCCTGAAATTTGCTTTCGCAAAAACATATCTAGTACTTAAACTATACGACTTATTATTATGTATTTCATTTATGATTTCATAGCTTAACTCAAGAGCAGGATGGGATGCATCTTCCGGCAAAAATANCTTTCCAAACTTATTTGGACATATATTTATTTGTTTAAGGCAAAGTTCAGCCATTTCCTCCAGAAATACATTGTAACTATCTCTAGATGAAACTGGCACAACATCGGTGTCAATGATGTTCCATGAAATGTGTGGCAGACTTAAATCGCCCAAAACAATCATAGAATCGGATGCCGTAAGCATTGCATTTACGGTCTCAAGTAGAGAAACTAGCTGCATATATACTGATACGACACGACTAGGAGGGATGTAGCAAAGAGCTAAATAAATATTACTCTTTCCAGCCTGTACACGTATACATTTAAATTCGGTATATTCAATGACAGGGACACTAACTTCCTCGGATGGTATCGATGAATGCACCGCAAAAAGAACACCACCGCCGATTCTGCCCTCGCGGTCACTCCTGTATATTTGATATTCATTTGGAAGAATTTCGCAATTAAAAATATGAGGTTTGAGCCATGTTTCGGTCAGGGAAATAATATTATAATTGCAGTCAAAACCTTTTAACTATAAGTTAGTTAATTTGGTATTCAAACCTCTAACGTTTTGATAGTAAATACTTAAATTAGACTTGCGAGTTAGTTTTTTGAATCCGAATTAAGATTAGAAATTTTAGCTACGTTATTATTACTTTTATTAGGTTTATACTCAAACTCGCGAACAAACGCCCCGGTCGGCCAAAATGAACTATTTAGTAGTGAATCAATATCTTCGGAAGCTACATCAATTTTNGTGGTAATGATGTCTGATATGCGGGGCTCCGAATTATTCGGAGGAACTAAGTTAGACAGTGCAGGTTCTGATGTTGATGGCAACACTGTTAAATCAACGGTTTGACTATTTTTAGATGTAGACCTAGTGGATATGGCTTTAGATAGCGGAGGCTCCAATGCCTGAGGGCATGGAGAAGATAGATTAATAAGTTCCAATGAATGGGATGGAGGATTTTTCTGACTAGATTCAGTGGCTGTCTTTCTAGGTGAACTAATAACACGCCTACCTTTACTTTCTCGGCTATCCTCAGAGTGTGGAGGGTTGTCGAGACATGTGAAAGACCTAAACATTTTTTCGTAATGCTTAAATTTCTCAATAAGCACCGACAGATCCTTCCGAGTCTCAGAAAAACCATTTCTGGACTGCCTAAAGAATTTAAATAAATCAACTTCGGTTGATCTACATTTTTGACAAGACCAACGAAGACCCTTTCCCTCGTGTCACGTACGACTTCATGCAACCCTGCCACAAGCGAATAGTAGACAAGAGAAGATGAAACAAGCAGCAGTTAGCGACCGAAGCTGAACATATACAGACGTGTGTGACCATTTCACTGAGCGGATACTTTTCCATTATTTTTGAATATTAATACATACTTTGAATAAATACTAAACTACAATACTTACCCCTTGACAGGGCCAGCGTACAACCATTGGTGTTTTATTTATATTTGAAATAAACTCGACTATCCTGTGACAATTTTCAGAAGTGAGACAAAAAATACAAGTGTTGTGAAATCGAAATGGAAAAGTTCAGTGAAATGACGGTAGTGGATTTGCATTCGATAACTACAATCCGATAAATATGAAACCCTATCGATTGCCCTTCGCGAAAAGACCAATCTTGGACGAAATAATTCAAGATTTATTGGCAAAAAACGTAATACGTGTGTCAGATTCCGCGTATGCTGCACCCGTAGTCCTAGTGGAAAAGAAAAACAAAGAGCATAGACTGTGTGTAGATTATAGACAATTAAATCGCATTACGGTGAAACAGCCATTTCCAATGCCAATAATGGAAGAATTGTTTGCATTACTTACAGGCAACACGTACTATACTACTTTAGATTTTAATATGGGCTATCACCAAATTGAGTTGGAAGACGATGTTAAACAATATGCTGCATTCGTTACAAATAATGGACACTACGAATATAATCGCATGCCATTCGGGCTGGTTAATGCGCCGTCGGTATTTCAAAATATGATGAATAAAATTGTGGACAAAATGAAACCGTACCGAGTTATTGCATACTTGGATGATGTAATTATTCCAAGCCGTACGGTTGATGACGGGTTAATAATATTAGAAAAATTTCTGAAATTATTAGAAGAATGTGACTTAACATTGCGCTATAGCAAATGCAAATTTTTGGTGAATGAGCTTAACTTTCTTGGACATCGAATTACTAGNCCAATATTTGCTGGAAGTATACAGCTTTGCTTTTTCCTTGGCTAAATAAGCACCTTCANTCTAATGCAATTAGACAGTTTAAGAAACCGGTGTCTGTAACTGAGGTCAGACGTTTTCTGGGGTTGAC